>NC_072778.1:27084363-27387697 GCF_022539595.1 Amphiprion ocellaris | reverse complement strand
GATGGAATCATCACTGTCAGGCAAGTGTTACAATTTGAAGAGAAACAACTCAAGAACTCAGTGACTTGGATGCAGAATTTGAAAGATGACACCAGATTCGGACACTTCAGCTAAATACCACTCCAATAGCAGTACCCTTTATCCCAATATAATACATTATCTGTATACCTCACAATGGAATTGCTGATGAATACCATCTTTGTAAGGCGTTGTATCTGCAGCACCAGTCAAAAGTTGAGTCACACCTGCTCTTTTAAGGACTTTTCTTGATATGTAGTACTTTATGCAGTATCGAGCAAGACTGAAGACATCAAAACTAAGAGATAACACATCAGCCTTCGTAAGCAACTGTAATAATCCATATCATGCCAAGAGCCAGCCAGAAAAACATTCTTCAAGTTCAGTCACAAAAATCATCAAACACTGAGAATCCAGGGCAATGCAGTACTTGATGGGCATGTCTACCACAACATCCTACAGTGACAGACAGTCCCATCTGGTTTGAGTTTTGTGAGAACACCATTTGTTTTTCAGCCGTACAGTGATCCAAATCCCACCTCCAGGCTCTGTAAGGGGTGTTTGCCCAAGAAGAAGAGTTTCCTGACCACTGCAATCACCAACCTAAACTCAGCTGAGACTGTTTAGATGAGTGTGCAAAGTCCATATCAAAGCAAAGGATGTCAAGTTTCAATTTTCTTCAACAAAATATGATGTACTGAAATGAGAAACCTGAGATTCTTCCAAAGATAGCTGACAACACCTTGAGTCATCATTATTTTGTGCATAAGCTGTTCTCAGAACGTTCTGCAAACGTTCTCTACTGGTGCCGTCATGGTCGCTCATTTTCATGTACTTAATCTACTGATGTAAGTGTAAATTAACCTGAAACATCACTTTGTCCTAAACATAACCAAGCAGTTTTCATGTCTAAATGTAAACAAACAGCAAGTGAAAGTGAATCTTGGGCTACTAAATTAAATGAAATTGTAAAGTGGAATAGTAATGGTCATTGAACTTAACTCTATTGCATGTACTAAAGTAAACATGAACACTTGATATGTCTGTGGAGAGTTCTAAAGTGTCTTTTTTTCTGTTATTTCTTAGTAGGTTTTTGCATGTTTTTTTCACAACTGTTATAGAAAATGAAATTCCCAGACCCTCTAAGTGGCACTGACTGATATCAGCATGGGAGTTAAGAGTTAAGACATGACTCTGAGAATGATAATGATTTTTGACACAAATCATCTCCTGCAGGTATCATTTCTCCTGTAATTTGGTTCTGGTTCAACTGTTTTCAGGAAGTTAAATTATATCCTTCTGAATAGAACTTCAGTCAGATTTCACATCATTGTTGTCCAGATCACAGATCTAATAGCCCTTGTCTTGGATTTTCTGGGTGACGTGTAATTAAGGATCGGCCCTGTTCCTGTCCAGAGAGTGATGAGAATACACCTGACAGCTGTTACCCTCTGAGGAGCAGTAGCTGAAGTCCTTTAGTAGTCAAGTTACAACAATTAAAATGCAGTTAGATTAATAAACTACTGAATCATAATGAACTCCAAGTGAGACAAAAATTTGATTGCCTCCATGGTGTTTCACTCAGGTAACTGCTTCACTCAAACATATTGACTGAACAGATCAAGGATCAGACAAATGCGACAACACCTCAGCATGACCAAATGTGTTGCTGGAACCTCTTTTTCTTGACAGTTTAATGAGACAGACAGAAGGGTTGCTATTTCCAACTTAATTTAAGGGCTATTTCAGCTGCAATAATCAGAAGGAAGGATCCTGTTGGTGGCTATTTTCTCACAGCCTTGTTGTTATCTTTTAAATCGTTAATGACTGCTAAAGCAGGATGGTGGATGTTTATCCACAGAGAAAACTTTAAAGAAAAAACATTTATTAGGCTAATAGATGATGAAAGTTAACGAAATTCAAACAGAGCATATACGTGGAGGTGCATCTTCTAAACAGGAGACAGTTGACGATGACAACAAACAGAGCGATGCGTATGTGAGGATGCAAATGGTATCTCAGCATGGAATATTTGGAGAGACTTTGCTGTCCCTCCCATTACTCGGTCTCTGCACAGCGGGACGCTTACTGACAGTTTCCACACACACACATGCATCCTTTCACAAAGCCCTGCACCAGTGGGTACTGCTGTATGCTGGCAGTCAGTCTCGTAAGAAGTGGATACCCCAACAGAAAACTGTAGCTGTGCCTCGCTGCATGTGCATGTTGCCAGTCAGCTCTACACAAGCAAAGCCTGACGACACACACAATACTCATAGACGCAGATGCTACTCAGGAGTGGGTTAGGTTTGAAAGGAATTTGGCCCAGGAGGAGGACAAAAAACAAGTTGAAAGTGACGAGTAATTCAGGACCACAAGACTTAAGTGTAGCTGTAAAACTATTCGATGTGTTATAGAACCTACTATCACCAGCAGGTTGTGCTGAAACACCAATGCTTGGCTCACTTCAGTACTGTTAAAGCAATCAGGTAGCAACAAACACAGAATTTGGGTTAAATGTGGAATTTTAACAATATTCGTTTACACCAGCCTCAAACTGTTCTGTTACATTCAGACTTTCCTGCAGTATCAGTCACCTAAAACAGTCGGGACCGTTAACGTATCAAAGGGAGCTGGATACAAAATGTTCTGCTTGTTTCTGCATATTTGGGCCAAGAGAGCATGTGTACTAGTATCCTTCTTAGTCAAACACTTTTGCTGATTTTAGTCTGATGTTCTTTACAAAATTCTGCAACTGTGAAGCTGCTTTCCTGTCTTTAATGTACTGATTTCTGATGGTGAACTCACTTTTGGTCTGCCTGTTCCTCCTTTGGATAGAACTGATTCAGCGTCCACAAAGTGTTTTAAAACCCCATGCACTTAAGTCAAGTCATGATTTAATGCAGAAAAAGTCCATCCTTGCTTAGAATAACAATCTGATTTCTTTCACTTTGACTTAGTCCTGATGTCATGTTTCCCACTATCACATTCCCAACAGTGTGCAATGTTCTGCTAGAAGCTTCAGGCACAGACATCTATAAGTGATGAAAAATGGTTGCAGGTTGATTTAGCTGAACAAACCTCTGTTAAGTCGGTCAAATCCACATCAGTGTCATCTGAATGCTGTTTCAAAGGAAGCATACGACTAAAGGAAATCTGACCTTTTGTACAAGTGAGTTAGCATGGTTAACCCTCATGTTTTCTTAACATCTTGTACACTTCCCTTGTCCTAGAGGTCAAAAATGACCCGCCTCCACTGAGTCTCTAAAATAAAGCAGCTTAATTGATTCAACCAAAAATCTATTTTACATGAAGAAAGAACCTAGCATGCATCTCACACTTGGTGAATGTCTGGGTTTTTTGCTCTTCAGAGGGCAGAAAGACTGTATTTAATCAGTGGACACTCGTTGTTATTCCATCATATTTCATGTCATAGCTGTTTTCTTTATTAAAATTGAGGTTTATTATCAGTGTTATTGCTGCTAAAGGTACTGCATAGGTGTAAACATCATTTGTTTAGCAAGAGATACTACTTCTATAGCCTAAGAAAGTACCAAAAGTGTGCAGAAAGTAGCTTGAAATGCATTTCAGAAGGGAAACAACAGTGTACTGTATACTGTACAAAGGAAAGGAAAACTATAAAACTCAACTACAAAATACGAGTCTTCTCATTTCTGAAACATTGCTCCCATCCGTTATGCAAGGTGCATAACCTACAACAATTATAAGAATAAAATAAAACAATAGAAGCAAAACAAAAATATGAAGAACATATTAATCCAGCTAATTTGCTTCAGTTTGACTGATTACCTACAAATAGTGCAGAAACTAAAATTTAATTTTGAATCTCACAAATGTTTCAAAATCGTCACATTTTCTGATTATTTCCAGCTTTTTGAAGTCACATGACTTTTGTATCCATTTCCAGAATAAAATAAAAAATGTAAATAAATAGAAAATGATTTGCGTTCACATTGCATATTAATAGTGTTCATGTAAACAATGCGTTATTAATTTCTGTATATCTAATGTTGTAGGTGTCAGGTAGAGGTTTTCCTCCTAAAACAGAGTATGTAGCCACTTCGACTCAACCTCCTCAAAGAAATGCAAACTGGACTAAGTATTTCTGAACAGCTTCCTGCGTATCATGGTGCAATCTCATAAGCGAATGCCTGCATGTGTGTGTTTGCACCTATGAAAGCTTTCATCCTCGCCTGGCGACTTGTTACTTCCACAGTGGAATCTCTGACAGATGTGTAAGTGTTGCCCTTGCTCTCCATCACTGATCCGTGTAATATCTGGGCTGCTGCCCGGGTCAGAGGCCTCTCTGGGTGGATACGATGACAGGAGGGCGGCTCACCAGCGCCATTGAGTTGACCATGCATACAGCATGTCAATTAGAGACGCTCTAGTTCTTCAGGAGGGAAGAGGAGAGAAAGTCTTTGAACAGGTGTGAAGGGAGAGTAAACTTTTGTTATAACCCTATGCTGAAAGCCATTAAACCATTTAATGTTTTTTGTGTAGTGTGCTACTATGCACACACACAAACAGACTCAATGGCTGTCACAATATGCAATATGCTGTTTCTGGCTTTTAAATCATTTCTATAACTGCATGTCCCTGTAAAACAATCATGCCCATCAAGAAACAAATGTTTCTGAACTTTGTAAAAGAGGCAATTCACTGCAAAATCATAAGTTCATTATGCAGCCTCCTTTAACTTAATACAATGGCTACATTTTGTTGGTTTTTTGTTACCAGAATAGCCAACATGTGAGCTCATGCAAGCTTAATATATCTTTCTCAGCCACGCTGTTTGGATAATTTGCATCATATTTTCCTCCCATCGTGTTGTGTCTTATTTGTGTCATTTTCCCCATCAGCCACAACCTAAAAACCAATGACAGTGAGGTGACATCGACCATTGTGTTACAGTGCAATGTTCTGCTGAGAAATTTTGGTTCCTGGATGGATGTGGATGTTACTTTGACATGTACTGTCCATTTAAACATTGTTATAGACCACTCTCCCACAGCAGCACTAGGGTTAGGGTTACTCACACTAGAAACAAACTCCCAGTGGGCTAATTTACCTATGCAATGTTAAAGTCAGATACTGTAGACCTTCATCCAGTATTTTTTTCTCCAACCTTGTTATTTACTATTTACTTAATTTTGTATTTTGTTGCCCTCTGCAGCAGAAACAATTACATTACTATTTTTATTCATTTCTTGTTTGCTGTAATATTTTTGGTAATATGTATCAATTGCAGTGTTTCCATTAATAACAGAGCACAGCTGGTATTAATATCTTTTTCAACCCGCTTCGGTCTCTTCTATATACTGGTAAATGGGTAGTGTGTAGCATTGCATTTGTTGTTCTTCATTATTTCTTGAATTTTTTTAATGCTGTACGCACAACACTGACATCACACTGATGTCATTAGACTGACTGACCTTCATATACAGATGCATAAGTGTTGCAGTGGAGTCTGAAGTTACCAAACAATATGAATGCTTAAGTGTGATCAAAATAATTTAGATGACTATCAATGTATTTGTACTACTAAAAATAGTTTCCTTTTTTTTCTGTTTGGCAACATAAATGCGGCAGAACACGTCAATGAAATATGATTTTTGTACAGAGCCTCCCTTCCATAACATGATTTGGCCTTCTGCTGCTGAAACCCTTCCACCTTCAGGCTGGACACATTGTTCCTTCTGAGCTGTTTTTCTGCTCAGCACAGTTGTAAAGAGTTGTTATCTGAGTTAGAGCAACCTTTCTGTCAGCTCCCATCTGCCCTCTAACCTCTCTCAACAAAACAGCACGTCCTTTACTCACTAGATGTCTATTTTCTGTTTGTTGTTCACCATTCGGACTGAACTCTAGAGGCTGTTTTGGTGAAAATCCAGAAAATCGGCAGTTTCAGACACACACAAACTAGCACGTCATGCAGTCACAGTCACAGAGATCCTCTTGTTCCCCTTTATTATTAATTTGAATGATTTTTATGTACCAAACAGGTTTGAAGCCTGTTACAGAGATATGAGACATTTTTATGCATCGTCTGCAGGCTGCTCTCTATCTTATTAAACAAATTTTACCTTGTTTTTCTCTTCATCTACACAACTTTTATACATTCAAACTTGCCTTATAGAATAACAAGTTCAAATTCCAGATTGCAACATGATAATTCATATTTTAATTTACAAGGAAACATTTTCACAACATTTAAATGTACAAAAATATTATGTTAAACATAAACTCTTAAATTCTTAGTGTGTACTATGAGCATCGGTTACGAGTTACCAGCTCCAAAAGAATATGTCTCGACCAGTAGCTGTAATTAAACCCGTTTATGTTACTGCAGACCTAAACACAATTACCAAAGAGAAACAACAATACACCAGCCTGCACCAGCCTAGCCTACCTACAAGACTTCCAGGGCCCACTGCTGAGAAGTATCTGCTCATTGTGATGCTGCCACCACCATGCTTTACAGATTTTATGGTGTGTTTGTGATGACGTGTAAAATGTTTGGTGTCTGCTAAACATTTTGTCTGGTCTGATTACCTAAAATGGTAATTTTGGTCTCATCAGGACAAATAATCTTCAGACTTCACTTCAGACTCTCCCACATGCCATCTGGTGAACTCTATTCAAGATTTAATTAAACATTTTTCAACAGTGGACTTTTTCTTTGCCACTCTCTTAAGCTTTGGCTGGTGAAGAACAGGCAACAGGCGTACGCACAGTATCTCCCATCTCAGACACTGAAGCTTGTAACTCATTAAAGGGAGTCATATGCGTCTTGATGGCCTCAGTCTCTAGTGTCTTACTTACATAGGCGCTCAGTTTTTGAGAACTAACTGCTGACGGTAGATTTGTATGTGCCACCTTCTTTAAATTTCTTGATTTCATGATAGCTTTCACTTGACTGCAAGTAATATTCAATGTCCTGGAAATGTTCTCACATGAATCCTGATTTATGCTTTTAATAACCTTTTCATGACGCTGCTTTAAGCATTCTTGTGATTTCACAGTGCAGATATAACCAGAAGTAGTGACAAAAAAATATTAATGTTTCTGAAAAACAAAACCAACAGGAGGGTTAAGAAAATTTGAAACTAGTGATTAAGACCATGTAATCTTTACTAGTCTAACAAATCAAGTGAGAATCGGGGTCATTTCCTCATAGACTTCTATGTAGGTCGACTTGTTTCTGCAGAAAGAGGAGCTGCCACCTGCTGCATGTTAGACAGCATGCATTCTGTCGAAACACCAACCTCTTTGTTGTGACTCAGTGTGCCTGCTAAGGGCCAGTGATGATTGGACAGCTTTGTCAAACATGTAGTAAAAAATCAATTCTGGATCAAAACTTTGAGTCTTCAAAAACTTCTCAAGAAAAAGTCTTCAGGCAGTCTTCAGAATCAAATGTGAATAATGTTTATTCAATACAGAGGCTGTATGAACAAACATGAGCAAAATCTCCAGATTTTAACTGACTACACAAAGTGTTACATCATGTTTTACACCTTTTCCTAAACACCCTTCTTCCTTTCTGGAAGAACACAACCCATCAATGGTCTTAAGACCCAATCAAGATGTATATGATGTAATGCAATCGTAAAGTTACACCACCTCCTCTTTTTTTATTTCTGCTAAGCTCAGCCTGACCTCGGTTTCAACTCACGAGTGCAGACGAAGAGAGGGCATGGACTTCCAGTCTTAACGCCTTATATGAGCTTCATGGGCTTCTGTTGGGTTGCTGCTTTCCACAGGATTATTTAGTGTGTTCATAACTTCAGTTGACACTTTAGGTCTTCCAGTGTTATCAGTGTTTGCTCTTAAATTTGATTTGCGCATCCTATTCATCTAAGTTTATCATGTGTTCAATCTTAAAATGCCACAACATCTTTACACACACGAAGAGGACAGTGTGTTTGTCCATGTGTGTATGTGTGAATGTAAGGATGCTGGTCTCTGTCTCAGCAAAGCACATCTGCATTGACTTCACTTTTCAGATAGATTGTATTTAAAAGGTAGACATGGCCTCCCTATTGGATGCATGTAAAACAAAGCAGAGACAAAAGGCACTAATTGTTGGAGGGATCACACAGCCCTACTATGACTAATGCTCACCTTGCCCCTTGTGGCAGAGCTGAACAATTACACTACAAAAGTTACTACTCACAACATATGTGACCACGTATTTGTACTTATTTGAAAAAGTCCAGATTTCACAACTGTGCTCAGTGACATCATGTAGGTGTCACATGGACATTCATTGAGGATCTACATAATTTTAAGATTTACACCACTGTCATGATTGGCTGATTGAAAAACTGCATGATTAAACACGTGTAGATGTTGCTAATAAACAACCTGGTAAATTAAAGCATTTCCTTGATATTATGCGGCTTTGTATGACTTTCTTCAGCCATGTTTTTCTTCCCTTTTGATGTTGTATGGAATAAAACCAGCAACCCCTGTCTATCTCGAGTTATTGCAAAGTCAAGTCATGATGTTAATAATAGTGATGTTTTAGATGATTTTCTCAGTCAAAACCTCCCCCTCAGTAGCTATTTAAGGCAGCAAATCTAAAAGATACATGGTACCGAAGCCAGTGTGTCACAGATGTGTGTACTTTAAACAATAGCCTGACTGACTGACAGCTAAATAGGAAAACTTGCACAGAACACAGTGCAGTGGGCAATTTCCCAAAACAGCAGCTGCCACTAGAAAAGGGAAACAGTTACAAAAACATTTCTGTGTATCATATAATGGAGTTGACATATACGACTAAGACTGTAACAGCAGGCGTTTGCCTTCAAAGTCATTACTTGCCTTGAAACTGTGAATTCCCTATTTCCTTTTTTTCCCCTCTCTTTACTGTCAGTTGCTGTGTCCAAGCTGGTTTGATATATTTCTGTGTTTGTGGGTCATGCTGTGAGAAAACTGGGATTCAATGAGGGATACCAAAGTCCATTTAAAGATTTTTTGCTGAGACAAAAATCAAACACTTCCTCAGTGCAGTAAAAGTGGAAAGCACTTCTTGAGTAAGGGAATGCAGTCTCTCTCCCAAATGAGTGCTGGTTGGAAATTAAAACTGAGGCAATAAAAGCAAAGTCATGTTGATGATGCATTTGCTTCCTCCCTCTATGCAGCTATTTCAGGTGTTGGACTGTGTTTGTATGCATAGACATGCATGGCAGTAGAGGAATTCTAAATAGAATCGGACAGTGTCTAGCGGCTACATTTGTGCTCAGCTTGTGTTCTTTGAAGTGAGATAATAGATTGTATATAAAGATGGATGACATGTAAACATTTTCTCCCACTGTAGAAAAGTAAAATCAAAATATCTCAAAAGTGGGAGCTGTCATCTTGTGCTAGTGATGTAATTTGCAGCCAGAGTAATGACTGGGAGTGGAGACCTACTGTCAATGTCCTCAAATATCAAAGTTTAATTCTTAGCTAGATTCTGATCAGATGAAGAAATTAAAGGATTCTCATGACTGACTGACAATGCAAAACTTAATGCTGTGCAGTCCCATCAGCCATCTGATGCAGCAATGTGAGGTCAGCTTGTGTAAAAGACACAGGCATTGACAGAAAGCACTGGAATTCATATGACAAAAAGTGATGCATTTGTTGCAGCAGATCATCCATGCATGGGAACTATTCCAGCTGGCTTAACAGTCCACCTCCATCATCACTATCTGTGTGTGATCAATGCAAAAACAAACAAATAAACAAAAAAGTCAAAAGTGCATTGCACAGCATACTCAAAATGGATGGCATTATTATATTTCTTGTTTCTATTTAAAGTTTACATATCCAGTCAGAAAGCTGCACATAAACAAGGACTTTGACATTTAACACATTTTCCAAAAAATTTAAATGATTGAAAACAAATACAAAAAACAAGAAGAGAGACATTCAAAGAAATGTTGTAGGGCAAACGTCAGAAAGTACAATAATGCTCATTTTTAAATCGTCTGATGTATAACCACTTTAACATTTCTCAAATTTCAAGATGCCATAGTTGTCTTATAAGCAGTGACAAAGCAATTGTCACTTTGTGAAAAAGTTATCCAGTTTAACTTTGTGGCCATGGTGGCTCTACATAAAATGGATATTTCATTTATGTTTTACATGTTTTTAATTTATTTTTATTAAGTTATTTTCATACTTGTCTCCCATCTGCTTTGTGTAAACACCACCTGCAGTTCAATCGAAAAGTGAAATATTTTTGTTACGTGACTGTTGGTCAGCTTTTCTGTTTTACAGGGTCTTATGCAAATAGCTTGCTTTTGGCAATTTCTTTAACATTAAAACAGACACAGTTCTGTATCTATGTCCTTGTTTTTTGGTGTTGTGATAGTGAAACAACAACAAACTGAAAATTACAACAACAGCCTATTATACTTTTGAACCAGCATATTACAAAAACTTGCATCAATACATACCTGAGGCCACTAGATACAAAACAATTAGTTGATTAGTGAACTGGGACTATATTAAACCCAATGTAATTCATTAATTTGTTTCTATTCAGCACTCTGCTCCCTGGTATTGAGACTAATTGAGGTTAAAACTGTAATGATGAGCTACATCAGACCCACTCAGTTATCTAATAATCCTCACTGTAATCATTCAAATGCACTGCTCATAATTAATATTAAATATAAGTATGTGCAGTCATAAATTATGGGCTCCATTCTCCCAATATTTTATTAATGTGTATATATATATATATATATATATATATATATATATATATATATATATATATATATATTTATATGTTTACCGAGTCATGCCTGGGGGCAACATACTAATGCATTTTTATTATATGAGACACACTTATCCCTCTTCCAAACTGGTATGATAAAATTCAGTTTTACAGGACAGCAGCTAAGACTTAAACATACAAGAGGTTAAGAGGGAACAGAAACTCTATTAACAACATACAGAAAGCATCTGCTACTTCCATTTGAGCTCAATAAATGCAGCACTTCATTGGAAGTGGTAATTTGTAGGTAATAACGGAGCATTTGTTTCAATTTCTTTGAACATTAGAAGCCTCACTCTTTCAATTTACTTTTAAACACTTTTTTATCTAATAAAGAAAATTGTCAAATAAAATTCATTAAAACTAATGTAAATGGGCAGGTTTTTTTTTCCCATTACTGTAAAATTTATCCACAGGGGTATTTACTGCTTCAGTGTACTTGTCTGTCATTGCATTCTTCCCTTACCCTGTCTGTCTTCTACAGAATGACAAATGAAGGATTTTTGGAGGAACTCTCGGTCCCTACTGTCAAAACAGCAGCAGACAAAAGGCAAGTGTCATCGTAATAATTTTGTCATACAGGCCATGGTTGACTAGTGTAGTCATGTCAGACAGATAAGAACTTTGTGTCTTTGTTAAAGTTTCTGAGGTCACAGCAACAGAGAATTTGGTATTACTTCTTTTTTTGAGGCAATCTGTAAACAAAAGAAAGGTTGGGGTTGTCTCCCTTTTCAAATTCTTGTGAAGACGTGTGAGAGAGTGCACATGCCACAGTTATTTGGCTCGCAGCAAATAAGGGTAGTTACTCAAACTTGCAGCACATAAGGGGATAGAGGAGCAAAGCACAATTGGCTGGGGCTTAACTTACTTTACATAATTGTTACCTATAAATGCATTCCCAGCGTCAGGGGTTTTAGCATCTGAGATGCTTAACGGAGAGCGTAAGAGGGCTGACGATCGAGATGGAGAGGAGGGGAAAGAGGCAGAGACAGGGGTTGCATAGGGAGATGGAGGAACAGGGAGAAAGAAAGTAGAGTCAGCAAACCAGAAATCAGGAACAATTGAACTTCTCACCAACATGCTTTGGCTGTTAAGCTTCATTAAGCCACATTGTGAAGGCCTGAAAGATTTATCAGACTTTACAGGACAAATGACCTGCACATTTCTACAGTGTTTACTTCCTAACACCACTGTTCACATGCTGATGTATGTGGCATACACTTTTTAGCACACGCAGCAAAGTGCAGGAAAGTGCAAGCTGCAATGCCAGGCCATCCAGTGAGGCAGTTTTCTACTTAACGCAGTGAAAACAATCTCAAGTGTTCAAGACAAAAAATTTTATCAACAGTGACATTCAGTTCAGCTGTGATTCACAGTCAGTTACTTCCTTGTTAAAATTGTATTAAAACACAGAATGCCACATTCATAATTTGGTAACTCAGTTGAAACTAAAAAGGCTCTAGAGCTATTAACCTTGTCTACAGTGCTTGTGCTGGCTAGTTTTGTATTCAATTAGACGTGGTACCTTGGACAACAACACACCAAATGTACTACTGAATGGAAGAAACTCTAAATCAATACTGAACATTCAGGCATTAAAATATAAAAACTGCGACATGTGACTCATACTTACACGCCATTTGGTGCATCTCTAACATTTTTATTGTGTATGCTTTTATGGGCAAATCACACAAAAAATTTACAACTGAGGTGCAGCTGCAGTCGTGAATGTCAGTTTTGCAAGAAAAGTACTTAACTTCTGAAGGTGTAAGCAGTGCTGAAGGGATTTATAGGAGCCACGGAAAATGTTGCAGGGAGGTCAGAAGTATTCATTGATTGTAGGATTGTATATCACTACAGTTAATTGTCAGGAAAAAAGCAAGCAATTAGCTTGGAATTAATGAATCCAATATCTGTTTACTGTAATGCAAACAGACAGTGGATGGGGAGTTTTGACTTATATTCATCAAACTTGACCATGTATGAGGATTGGTATCAGCATCATTGTCGCGTCTGACTGACTGCCAGTACACAGATTCTACTACTCATGAAGAGGACATGGCAGAGCTTTAGAAGCAGCTTGATGATCGTGATGAACTGCAGCTAATGAAGCTCTGCTCGGATTGCAGCACATGTGACTCCATTCCTGCAATTAAGAACAAAAATGCACCTGACAGTCCTTTAAAGACATGAGATACACAACAGTGCTGGTTTCATCCTTCTGTTAAAGTGACACCATTTTATCATTCATACATGGTTCACTTTTCCATTAATGTTTCATTTAAATATGTTCATATTTTTATCAGACATAGCCATGGTATGCACATGATATTTACCATTAATGCAAGGTTGGGTAACAGTTGTGTGTAATATATGTGTTCAGTTTTATAATTAAAGCATGACGTCAGACAAACACGAGTGTAGAAGTGAAGGAGATACAGTCAAGCCCAAAATTACTAATACCTAATAGTACCTACTAATAGTTTTAACTTAAAGTTACTTTTAAATGTAAATAAAAGCTGAGAAATTATTTTTTTCCACAATGATGCCTCTTGTACATCATCGTATTATCTTTTGAGAACACCTGTGTCATTTCCAATCAAAAAAAAAAACAAAAAACAAACAAACTTGCTGGTTGAATAGAAGTAGCTTTAAGTCAAAATTTGCTAGGGGTATGAATAATTTTGGGCTTGACTGTAGGTTCTTTCTTGTGGTATTGCCATTTTAGGCAAAGACAAGCAAGAGACAGGTGCAGACAACAAAAAAAATTGAAGCAGAGTAGAGGTGAACACAATGTCACTACGAAACATCAAAGTAGATGCTACATGCAGCTAAAGAACTGTTATTTTCCTAACTGACAAGATGGGTACTTGCTGCTCTGCCATGCAAGGATAAAACTGATTCAGATTCAGAAAACTTTATTTGTCAGGGGGCAATTAGAAAGGGTTAGGGGGTTATGAGTCGAGGAGTTGGACTGTCCTGCATAAAAAGGTAGCCTTTCACCTCTGTGTCCTGCATGCAGGGCATCAAAGCCGTCGACCAGAAGGAAGCCACTCAAATGCTGAGAAGAGAGCATGTGAGGGGTCACAGATGATCCGGTTTGCCAGTCTACATGTTAACTGTTCATACACTGCAGACAGAGTTCTGAGAGGCAGTCCTATAATTTTTGAGCATACGGTGACAGTCCTCTGCAGGCGGTTTCTGTTCTGGAGGCTTGTGGAGTAGAACCAGCAGGTGATGGAGAAGGTGATGGTGCTCTTTATGAAGGAGTGACAGAATGTCTGGAGAATCTTATTTACTCCAAAAGAGTTGAGATTTCTTAGGAGACACTGCCTCTGGTGACATTTTTTGATAATCTCCTCTGTGTTAGAAGAGAACTTCAGCTGGAGGTCAAAGATGGTACCCAGATATTTGTACTCTTCCACAAGCTCAACAGGCATCCCATGGATGGTGGTGGTGACAGATGTAGCCAGCACCATCTGCTTGTTGGAAAAGGTCACCACCATCTCCTTGTTTTTTTTTTTAACATTCAGCTCCAGACAAGAGTTGTCACACCAGTCCACAAACTCCTGGAGGACTGAGCTGTGGGACTGAGAAGGTCCTGACAGCAGAGACAGGAGGACTGTGTCGTCTGCATATTTGACCAGTTGGGAATTGGGCTGTGTGGATCTGCAATCATCCATATAGAGGATGAAGAGTAGCAGAGAGAGGACACAGCCCTGAGGAGAACCAGTGGAGGTGTGTTGTAGATCAGAGAAGGTGTTGTTGACCTGGATGTGAGGCTGGAGGGTGTTAAATGCTGGGAAGAAGTCGGCGAACAGGAGTCTTGCTGAAGTGTTTGGGTGTTCCAGGTGACTGTGTAAAGTGTCCAGAAAAAATATTTTAGCACCTCTGCTCGAACGCTATGCAAATTGGAGAGGGTCAATCTGTGAGTTAGTTACTCCGATGACGTGTTGTTTCGCGATTCTCTCCATTGCCTTCATCACCTGAGCACACGACCACTGATGTTGTCTGGTCTCTCTAGTCCTTGTTGTTGTCCAGATGTCCAATTTTGTGCTCTTGTGTGACACTGCTTTTCCGCTTTCCTGTATTACTGCTACCAGTACATAGGAAAATATGTGTAGCATCATAAAAAGGGTATCACCAGTGCTTGTGCTTAACTTTAAAAAGTGAAAATAAATAAATGAGTGCAGAGGCTTTTCTTGCAGTGTCTATAAATAAATTTGGTTTAAAAAATCATTTTTTTGTTTTTCGTTTTTGTTTCTCTTTTTGTGGGAGCGGTTTGACCTGTGGCCTGCAAGAGCTTTTGGTTTGTGTGTGAGAAAATGAGACTGCATATCAAAGGGTTTATTATACTCGCAAATGAGAGTTGCAGCATCTATGAGGCAGCAAAATGAACAGACATCCAGCTTAAAGCTTCTCTAAAAATGTTGTTCTGGGTCTGCATGGCCTTACACATTTCATTTATACAGGGCTACTTCATGCCTCTTTTTCTTTGTGTGCACCCCGTCCTTATACTACTTCTGCTTTTAGATTGGGACAGCCTCCCTTATATTAAAGTCTCTGTCCATGTCGGCCAAAAGCCTGCTTGGGTCCTCAGAGGTCTGTTGATGCCTGGGTTTTTTTTTTTCTTAGCAGAAGGGAGGACATGAGGGGACTCAGCTGAAAATAAACAAAGAGTTCTGATCAGCTATCTCAGTAGTGCAGCTTTATCCTGAGTCCTTACTCATTACAGAAAGCAACGTATCACTTTGACAGCAGGATGGGCATAGATTAATAGCAACCTCATCAAACTGCTAATATTGATTTTGAGCTATCCATTTTTTCAGGCAAACAACTTTACCACTCAACAACCACTCTACAGCATTTATTGTAACATACTGTTTATTGTGGTGACAATAACACCATGACAAAGACAACAGAACTCTCCCAGCCAACCGTCCTCTGGTTCCCCTAAAACCACAACATTCAACATGCTTATCTGATGAGTGAAACCAAAATGTTACTGATGGAAACTAGACCAAAATATTCTTTAGTCCTTTAACAAAAATATATTTTCACTTGAGTTGCACAATAAAAAAAATAAACAAATAAAAACTGACCAAAATCATCATAATCAACAATGTATTAAGCAAATTATTTCCCTCTGTAGCTTGCAGAGACCAAATCGGAGCTAAAGTGAGCTGAATTTAGGATGCCCAAGTATTGTCCAAGTAGTGATCTTCACATATCTTAGCTGCTGTGACTCTACTGTTATTAATAAAGAAGCATTTCTTCCATTCCAAATTCCAACTTTGGAAGTCATGGCATCTCTTTCCTTTCCACAACAGCTGAAGACCACAGTTTTTGCTTGTTTCTTTCTTCCTTTTCCCATAAGAGTATATAGTCTGTGAAATCTTCTGTCCATCAAATGCTGAAGGAGGCTTCAGAATTTTTTTTTTGGTTTGCCCAGAAACACAGCTGCTTTACAAATAATCATTCTAGAATTAAACAGTCCACACTACAGTTTGGAAGTATGAAGAACATAGCTGCAGCTTGTAACGATAGCCTGTATGGGTTGAAATGTATACACGCAGGGTTCTGCTCAGTGTTTCTTCCCGTTTAAAAGAATGTTTTTCTTGCCACTGTGGCCTTAGGGCTTACTCTGGGGGTTCAGTCATATGGGTTCTGTAAAGCGTGAGACCATCTGAATTGTAATTGGTGCTATATAAATAAACATTCAACATTACAGCTGCACTTCACCACAAACTGTGATGTTGGATCTGTATCACATACTGTGACCACTAGCTGGAATTATCATGAAACACAACAAAACCAAAAACGCAACATTTTCAAGAACAAATGATCAATCGCAACAACAAAAAGAGAAGTAACAGCAACATTTCTGAAAAAAACACAATGAACAAAACACAACAGCAAAATGAAAGTTGTGGCAGCAAAGTCAGTGTATACAACTGTGTGTGTGTGTGTGTGTGTGTGTGTGTGTGTGTGTGTGTGTGTGTGTGTGTGTGTGTGTGTGTGTGTGTGTGCGCGCGTTTTATTTTCTGAAATTTTCCCCATATCAGATGTTTTTTCATCATCTGATTTCTTTTTAATTTGTTCGCGTTTGTGTCACATCCAGTATAAATGATAAAAGTTCACCAACTTGTAATTGAATGGGTAAACCCAAACTGCAAACTGGACGTTTTAATTAGGAGTGAAAGCTTGTGCTCTCCTCTGTCTTTGAGTTGAAGAATGGCTTTTCGGCACTCATGACATTCTGACTTTAAGCCACTAGCCAGTTCTGGCAGCAAACAGGCTCATTAGCTTGTGGCTAGCAGGAGTCATTAGTTTAAATAAAGATTGGTTAAAATGATAAAGCAGTGTTTTCAGGGCAATGAAGGACAGTGTAGAAACTTTTTGTCAGTGGAAACTTTAGCAGTTGTACTGCATTGTTTGAAAAATCCATACAGTCATGGTGTCCAGATAGAAAAATGTATCCAATTATATTTGCAAAAGAATTTTTTTCATTCACCTGTGCAGCTTATTTCTAGCCACTTATTAAATGTCATGACTATAACTACACATTGTGCTTTTCTTCTGCACACTTTTTCATGTTTTTTTTAGATTCTTCTGTTGTGGTAGGCTCCCCTCCTATCCCTCTACCTGCTACTTTCTTCCCTTTCTCTGCAGTTAAACCCTACAGTCTCTCTAGTATCCACTAATAAAACTCTGGAGAATATGTCCCCCCACCCGCCCCTCCTCCATTACACTTTGGCTGCAGAACCACACTTTATATGAAAATGAACAAGTCCGAGTAATTGTGTCGGCCAGAAAGCTGCATTCATCAGCATGCAAACTGAGAGAGAGAGGAAGGCGGAGAAAGACAAGGTGGAAGCGAGAGAGTTGGAGACCAACAGGCAGAGCGAGAGGTCAGCGATAAAGAAATAGAAGAGATGAGAGGAGAGAAAAGGTCAGGAAGAACGAGTGTGAGAGGAAAGACGGGAGAGGAGACAGGAGAGGTCAATGGGAGACGGAAAGCAAATGAGCAAGAGAATAAAAGAGAGACAGAAGGGAGAAGGACAGTGTGGGAGGATGAGGAGGAGATGAAGGAGGAAGGTCAGTGATGAAGTGGCAGACAGGCTGCCAGACTCCCCACGGCACTGAAACACTGACTCAGACTGATGGACTGGCTGGATGGAGAGGGAGGGAAGATGGAAGGAGGACAGGAAGGAGAAATGGATTGCATGGAAACAGGATGCCAGCTGACTTGTCAACCTACAGAGTCAGAGCAGAGAGGTTTTGCAGTTATTCTGCAGAAAATACTGTGAGGTCCCCGTATAAAACAACAGAAATAGAGCGTCCCAGTGGACTCTTCATGTTCTTCTAGCCATATCCAGTGATCTATTTGCACCTCCCAATTGAACTTGAGTTAGCACTGTTAGCATAGTTTAGATTTATTTATTTATTTATAACTGGATACTTAAGAGCAGTTTTGTAAGCCATTAACAGTCTTGATCTTCTTCGCAACTTCATTTTTCTTTTTCTTTTTAAAGTTAACATGTTTACTCTGCAGGACAAAAAAAAATTTTACAATTTCAAGTGGACACAAACAGCTTTGACCAGTCCAAGCTTAGAAGGAACAGCTGGGTTGGATGAGATAATGGAGCAGACACAAGTGCTTTTAAATTAACAAGCCCTCAGTAAGCACAATTACTTATCTTGTTTAGAATACTTTTTTAAAAAATCTGAACTGGCTAATAAAATAAGTTTAACCTTTTAGAGCTGTTAAAGAGACTAGCCTTAATGATGGTGCTGTTGACAAAGCTTTTTTTTTTTCTTTTCCTTTCTTTTAACACTTTTTTGTGCTAGGTGTTAAAAATTTAGAATTACCTAAACAGTAGTGGAAAAAAGTTTTGGACAGCCCATTCATTTGTGAAATAGTGCATTAAGAATCACTCTTAGATCTTAAATCCATTAAAAATGTAAAATTGATGGGTGCATAAAAATACATAATAAATCTTGAATATGGGTCATTTTGGTACCATCCATCCATCCATTATCTATACACCACTTAATCCTCACTAGGGTCACAGGAGGGCTGGAGTCTATCCCAGCTGACTTGGGGTGAAGGCAGGGGACACCTGGACAGGTCACCAGTCTGTCACAGGGCTACATATAGAGACAAACAATCACTCTCACACTCACACCTACGGGCCATTTAGAATAATCAGTTAACCTCAGCATATCTTTGGACTGTGTGAGGAAGCTGGAGTGCCCATAGAAAACCCACCCATGCACAGGGAGAACATACAAACTCCATGCAGAACGATCCAGGACAGGCCGGGACGTGAACCGGGGATCTTCTCGCTGCAAGGCGAAAGTGCTAACCACTACACCACTGTGCAGCCCCATTTTGGTCGTGCTTTTAAGTGAAAGACACAATTTTTGTTGCCGTGCTTTGTGTCTATTTAAAGCCATCACATTTTAAAGTTCTTCAGAGAAAAAAAAATGGCTAAAACAAGGAATCTAATGCAGGAAACATGCCTGAAGATACAGATTGTCAGCCAGGAAGGGTCCAGCTGCCGCCAGATAGCCAGGAAGTGCAGATGCAGTCCTTCAGCAGTTGGATACACGCTGCAGAAATACAGATGAACCAACGGCTTGGAAGACAAATCAAGATCTGGGCGTATAAGGGTTTCTTCAGCAAGAAATGACCTCATCCTGATCCGCATGTGCAGGAAAACCACCAGATTACATCACAGAAGCTTCAGCAGCAGTGGTCAAACCAAACCGATGTCCAGTGTTCCACCCACACTGTACGTGGCCGACTTTTAGATAATGGCTTAAAGTCCTACAAGGCTGTCAAGACACTGAAATATGTACAAATAACTAATTACACACCAGTATGCATATTGTCCTGTAGTCCAAATAATCTGTGAACCAACAGATGTATTGTGAATCATGGCACAGATTTTTAAGTTCTTACTATGATTTACTGATATTAAGACCAACATCACATCACAACCAACATTTGGTGCAGGATTTCTCTTGGAATACAATTATTTTGGAGTACTTGTAGTTTTCCTATGAATATAGTTCAGGCATTTTGAGTGCAGTTACCAAAATATTTAAGTTTTTCCTAACTTCATGCAGATTTTAAATGGTAATGAACAAATCACATTTTTGTGCTTATTAAAAAGTTTGATTTACTGTTTACATTCTACATGGAATGATACAAATTTGAGCACATTAGTCAGTTAATGATTAAATTGGCATGGCACGAATCGCTAGCAATTCCTTAACACACCATTTAAACATTACACTGCACATATTGCCACTTAGCTGAGGAAATATATATATATTTTTTTTTTTTTTTTTTTTTTTTTACAATTAGTATGACCTCCTTCAAGCTGTCAGGGAAAAAATGGTTCATTGGGTTGCCATAGTGCCTTCCTGGACCATTTAGCAAAATCAGAGTAATTCCTGACCTGTCCTGACCACGGTTGTGTGGGGTCATCTGTTTAAATGCAGGGTTAATAGAGATTATTATCCTTTCTCAACCTTTCTTCAAGTTTTTTTGTTTTGTTTTTGTTTTTCTTACCAAACCTATAAACCAATAGTGCACAGACGTCTGGACCTATTACTGGAACTGTACTTTACATCTCGAGACCAAATGATGTTTTTCCTTGGCGACAGTCAGTAGTCCATAAGTAAAGAATCTTTAATCTCCTTAACATGCTTTCAACATCTTGGATAGTCGCCCTTTCACATCAAAGTGTTCCTGAAAATCCTGTTCCAGTGTGAATATTCATACCTATACATTAAGAGAGTGCAGCGGGCATGTTAGATTGGCTGCATGTTCAAAGTGGAGTCTGATGATGACTTGTGTTGCCTGTAGTCACACAGCCCCCATACTTGGTGACGTGCTTTTAAAGGGGAGGTTGTGCATTTATTCTGCTTTAAAGGACAAAATATGATGACATAAAACATCATTTGCAAAGGCTATGTACCCTCCAAAGCTGCAAAGGCATTTTATAAAAGGGAACACTGCCAAGAATTAACAACATGGGGCTTTTTTGAAATGGTCAACAAATCCAGCGAAAACTACAGAGCCAGTATGAAAATGGTCCCTAACAAGTATTCATAGACTGATTTTCTTGTATTCCTCTATACCACAGAGTTCTTTCATTGCTCCCCAAAACTATTACAAAGACATCACTGTTGCACCGAAAGCTACATCTCATCATTACCATGAATATGGACTGTGTTACTGTAGTGTTATTGCTATTGCACACCTTCAGCACATTGGTCTATTGGTCATTCTGCAGATTACTTGATCTTTATATAACTCTAGCAGCACATCGGCATCAGCACTAAATTGTAGTGTGGTGGACTCACGAAATACAGTAAAGCTGAATCCAGTCTCATCTCATGTGGAAGGATGTTTTTTTTTCTTTTTTTTGCTTTG
This sequence comes from Amphiprion ocellaris, assembly GCF_022539595.1. Taxonomy (NCBI): domain Eukaryota; kingdom Metazoa; phylum Chordata; class Actinopteri; family Pomacentridae; genus Amphiprion; species Amphiprion ocellaris. The sequence goes on along the minus strand of NC_072778.1, from coordinate 27,366,434 downwards.
AAGGAATCACAGGAATGACAATGAAAAGGAAAACAATAATAGTGAAGGACATAAAAGCAATAGAGAAAGAGATAATTAGTCTATGCTTTCTATACTCAGTTTTAAGTACATTTGTTCAACAAGTCCTACGATCATCCTGGCTTCATAAGAATTATATTCAGTTTTTATTTTCTTTTTTTTTCCTTCTCTTTTGTGAGCTCAGGAAGGCCTGAACATGAACTGGGGATGTTCTAGCTGCAAGGCGAAAGTGCTAACCACCACGCCACTGTCCAGCCCTACCAACATCATAGGGTGTCATTTCCGTTGTCTTTAAGCCTTAGATTAAGAAAAAAAAAAACCTATACACTTTATACCTTCAAACTCTGTTTCTGCAATAGTAGACGGTAGCATAGCAAGCTCTATTAGATGATTTTCCGTCAGTTTATATGATTCTTCTCCCTTGTATCTCCATTTCTATCCTTATTAAACCCTCTCTTGCTCTCACATCTCTCCCTCTTTCGTTTTTCCCACCCCTGAAGGCCCCTGACATCAGATTATATTGCTCCATTTGCCCCTCTTGGCTCTCACCCACTCACTCACACACCCAGCCAGGATGTGGAGCGTCATCCAGCTCAGTGCATCACCCCCAGACAGGAAGACATGCCACAGGTCCTTAAGGCTAAACACCCACAGATGCATGAGGGTGGTAGTGTATCCCAGCATATTTACTCATGGATATAGTATGGATGGATTTAAGGATAGCTGATCTCGCTTTGATTTCTTGATGTTTAATTTGCTTTAGTCTTCTCAAATTTTCTGTCTCAGGCTCTTTCATCTGTCCCCATGTCACCCATTGTTTTCAAGAAGTAACTTTCCTTTCCTCTTTACACTCTAAATGTAGCATTTCAGGAGAATAAAACAGTTTTACTTCACATGGGGTGTTTTTTGTTGTTCTATGAAGCCGTCTTATATCTATATCCTTGGCTTTGTGCACAGCATTGTGTGCGCGTGTGCGTGTGTGTGTGTCTGTGTGTGTGTGTGTGTGTGTGTCCTTGTTATCAGCATCAGCCTTGATTAGCCGTTAGTGACAGAGACAGGAGTAATTAGCAATGTTTGTGTTTCAGTACATCGGCGAAGCGGCCCGTGATGCAAACTGAGTTTGATAACCCAAATGAACCAGAAGTGGAGATAGTAATGCTGACCTTTAAAAAGTAATGAGTATAGGGAGAGTTTTACAAGGTGCAACAAAAGTTGCACTTATTAGGAAACATTATGTCTGACAGGGAGGCACCGCAGCAAGTCGGCTTTGTGTGTCCGACCGCCATCGCACACATTTACCCCACAGGGATCAATTAAGTCTCATCTTATCTTGGGCAGCACCCTCCATTCCCACCTCCTCCTCCCAGCACCTTCTGCACAGATCCCCTTGCTGATCACCCTGGATTAGACTGAATGAATGTCATTAACAGTCTAAAGAAAGAGAAGTGGAAAAAATACAGATTGTGCATAACCAGCTATAAAAAAACTAAACAAAAAAAAAACATTGAGAGCTTATTGATTCAAAGCCTTTATTTGAGCATCTGCTCAAATAAAAAATTTAAAAAATTAAAAAATCCTATTATGTCTGCACTGCCTGTAGACACTACGGTCCTATTATGACTCTTGAACTTATTTTATGGCTCTAATCCAGGTTGTTTTCTCCTGACTAGATCCTTGCTTGTGTTGTATCTACTCTCAGATGTACGTCACTTTGGTTAAAAGCATCTGCTAAATGTGAAATTGTAGAATTGTAGATAGGGTGAGAAATTCGGCCATCCGGAGGGAGCTCAGAGTAGAGCCGCTGCTCTCTTACATCGAAAAGAGCCGGTTGAGGTAGTTTGGCCAACTGATTTGGATGTCTCTTGGGAGGCTTCCTTTGGAGGTTTTCCGAACACGTCCACATGGGAGGAGACCCTAGGGCAGACCCAGAACCCGCTGGAGTGATTGTGTATCTTTTCCTGCCTGGGAACACCTCGGGATCCCCCAGAAAGAGGTGGAAGGTGTTGCTGAGGGGAGGGACGTCTGGAATGACCTGCTTCATCTGCTGCCTCTGCGACCCGGCCCCGGATAAGTGGAAGAAAATGGATGGATGGATGGATGGATGGATGGATGGATGGATGGATGGATGGATGGATGGATGGATGGATGGATGGATGGATGGATGAATGGATGGATGGATGGATGGATGGATGGATGAATGGATGGCTGGGAGAAGCCATGGAGTTGTTCTTTAGTCATCATAATTTTGTTTATTTTATTCTGTGGCTATATCAGATCAGTCTACACACTAAACTGCTTCGTTGACGGTCAATATGACAAATCTAAAAGCGCAATTAAGTTTATTTCACACCTCCATTAACAGTTGCAAACATTCACCTGTGACTTCCAATACCTCTAAACTTTTATTTAGATTTATTTTGTTTTGGTTATAAGGTGATTATGCATTTCCAGCCATGTGGATAATATTTTTCAGGCCAGATTTCTCCACATGTAGGCAGAGTTGGTCTATGTTTCATGTGCAACAATTACTAAGGGGAACTGCAGTAAATAAATGGCAAATGAGGTAAACTTGTAAATATGTTCTGTCTGGGGAGAAGTTATCCAAAAGCTCAAGATCTCTGGATGTCCTTTTCATCCTCATGTTCATTTTGGACAGAATCAAACAAAACCACTGCTGCTTCACTCTGGAAAAAAAACAAACAACAACAACAACTCCACCCCCTGATGAGGCATGACATTGTTGAGGAATGGCATTTGATAACCTCACTTCAGCACTGTCAGCAGCTGGCTTCTGAGACTGGGAAAAACACTTCTGAGGAAAATCCTCTTATCTGGACTGCTCTGGGGCCAGGAGCAAGGCATTGGCTAGGATTTGGACCAAAAATGCAGCCAGAGGAGGAGCTGGACTCTCACAGATGATTGGGCTTATGATGGAGAAGACAAAGCTGCCATCACAGGATGGGAGAGAATACACCCAGCGGCCTCCAGCAGCCTGGAGGCTTTAAAGACAGGAAGGTGGATGGGCTCCAGCTTCACGGCCTCCTCCAGCAGCTCTTGATCCGCTGGGCCCTCTAACACTGCTGACACTTGATCAATGTCCCTCCCTGTGTGGAGGGGATGCAGCGGGAGTTGGAGGCAGCAGGAGGGCGACAGGAGGGCTTTTGGCCCTGCTGATGGCAGTGGCAGAAAAAAACAGCTCTCCTGTCAGAGTATGTCCTTGCTGGCATTTACCAAGGGTGGAAATACATTCGGTCTCCCTACTGTAATGGAGTGCTGTTTGATGTCAGCACTTCAGTTTTTACTTAAAGAAGCACTAAGCGATCTATGACTTTAATCAACCTTTATTAGCCACCGAGAGAAGACAGAGGTATCAACACGAGCCTGGTCTGTAATTGGCACAAATACTAATGTTGTTTTTACAATACAGAGCAAGAAGCCAGGTAATTAAAGCAGAGTCATTAAGGCAGAAATATCTAGTGCAGAGGTAAGAGCGACATACAAAATGTAATTAAAATGAAAGAACTGACAAAGCAGGTTTTATATCATTTTGGCATTATGCCTTGAGAACAATTTAAGCAAAGATATTAGTGGTACTTTCTGTAGTTATGACACTGAGCAACTGTGTTCTCAAAGCTGTTCTTATGTCTACATGGAATTTTGAAAAAAAGAAAAAAAGCTTTTCCCCAAACGCAGAGTAAAATATGTGAAATCTTTTTGGAACACTATAGGCTAAATACAGTGGAAAATGTGTGCATTCACCAAAACCCGGGTGCACATTATAAGAATGGAGCAGTATGACCTTTTTCGTCAATGAACCAACACATTTTACTACATTTATTGGTTGATCAGATTCTATTCTTCTGTTTCTACATCCAGACTTCTTTACCCACCTGTAGTTGACATCCAGCCGAACGTCATCTTTCCAAACTACACTATAATTAATGTTCTAAAAGCATGATGTAGGGATACTGTGTGTAAGGTTCGGTTACATTTAAATGTTTAACAGAAATCAGGTGTAAATAAAACAACTGCTTTGTTACAACTGCCTACTTTGTTAATGGCTTTGATCATGTTTTACCCTGGGTACCATATGAGCCCAGCCATACATACTGTGTTCTGTTTTTTTTTGTTTGTTTGTTTTTTTTTCTGACCAGTCTGGTCCATTAATATGTTCTGTCATTTGATATAACACTTCCAGGATTTTTTAGTATTACATCTTTGGAAATTGTTATCTTTTTAAATGTATCTCACGATAAAATTCAGACAGTCGAGATCTCTTCTCACAGTCGTTAAGGGTAGTTTGGCAATACCAGAACTATGATTCTGGGATACTGTGTGACTGTAAGTTCTGAAAAAGTATGTGCTTAGTGCCGAATGGAAATAAGTGTCATTATTTTATTCATTGACGTATGCAAGTGTGGAGTTACATTTATTATGCACTACACCTCACTGCAATAAATCCTTTGAGAGCAAAGGTGATGTAACTTTGGATGGTAAATATGTCCACCTGGTTCTAAGGGTTCAACCTGCTGCTCGGTTGAGGCATTTCTGTGCTTTAGCTAACATGTTCTCTCAGTGTGAGATTTCTTCAGGTGCTTTAGCCCACAGTCCAGAGACATGCTTGGCAGGTAAAGCTGTGATTCTAAATTGGCCATAGGTGTGAGTTTGCATGCTTATCTGTCTCTCTGTTAGTCCTGAGATGGACTGGCAACCTGCCCAGTGTCCAGAGAGAGGCTCCAGCCCCTCTCCACCATCTACAGGATGAAGCAAGTATAGTTAATGGATGGATGGATGGATGGATGGATGGATGGATGATTAGTCCTTAAATGCATCTTTTTTTAAACACTCCTGCATATCTTGCCTTATCACATTGCATGTAACCTGTTCTCAGTGTAATATTTAAGGAAAAGTCGGTGATTCCATAGTATAGTCTTTCATAGTGAGATCAATGGCAAATCTGACACTTAGATATCTAAAAATTATATCTAAGAAAAACTAAAATGCAAAAAAATCCATATAAAATAATAATAATAATAATAATAATAATAATAATAATAATAATAATAATAATAATAATAATAATAATAATAATAATAATAATAAAAACAAATTTTGCTCAGAGGGGATCCTGGGAATCCTTGGATCTGTTGGACTTTTATGTATAGTATTGTAGGGTTACAACTTTAGCTCTAAATTTGCAATCTACTTTCCACAAATCTTAGGATTGTCGGGTTTTAGCTTTGATATTTGTATTAGGATATGTTCTGTAATTGATAATACCAGAGACTTAGCTATGTTTATACCATAGCTTTTATGTAATTAAAAACACTGTAGGGTCTCAGCTTTAATATGTATTATAAGCAAGTAAAGTAATATCTTATATGACTTTTGTATCATTTTAATCTTTAGTTCGTGAATTACTCAGGCCAAGTCACATCATACATTACCGTTCAAAAATTTGAGCTTACTTAGAAATAAGATAAGATAAGATAAAGTTCTTTATTTCTCCCCACTCCAGGGGAAATTTACATTGTTACAGCAGTTTTATTTACAATATATACAAGGGTGGCAAAATTTTTAACAGAAAAAATAAAAATAAAAATAAAGTTTAAAAGTGCAAAGATGTGCAGTGCAAGAATGTCTGTGCAAATTTTATGGTTTGGGGTGGTAATGATATAGTCCAGTTTATGTTAACATCAGCCAGTGATGCTGATGTTGTAAAGTCTTATAGCAGATGGGATGAAGGACCTGCGATAGCGCTCTTTCTTGCAGGGTGGATGTCTCAGTCTGCTGCTGAAGGAGCTGCTTAAAGACCCCACAGTGTCATGCAGTGGGTGAGAGGGATTGTCCATGATGGATGTGAGCTTTGACAACATCCTCCTCTCACCCACCTCCTCTATGGAGTCCAGGGAACAGTCCAGGACAGAACCAGCCCTCCTGACCAGTCTGTTTAGTCTCTTTCTGTCCCTTTCAGTGCTCCCTGCTCCCCAGCAGACCACTGCATAGAAAATAGCAGACGCTACCACAGAGTCATAAAATGTCCTGAGCAGAGTCCTGCACACTCCAAAGGACCTCAGTCTCCTCAGCAGGTGGAGACGACTTTGGCCCTTCTTGTACAGGACCTCTGTATTGTGTGTCCAGTCCAGTTTGTTGTTGAGGTGAACACCCAGGTATTTGTATGTGTCCACCATGTCAATGTCCAAACCCTGGATGTTCACCGGTGCAGTCCGGGGTGTCCTCCTCCTGCGGAAGTCCACGATCATCTCCTTCGTCTTACTGGCGTTGAGCTGCAGATGGTTTCGCTCACACCAGTCCACAAAGTCAGAGATGACCGTCCTGTACTCCCGCTCGTCCCCTTCAGATACGCACCCAACAATGGCTGTATCATCGGAGAACTTCTGGAGGTGACAGCTCCCAGAGTTGTAGTGGAAGTCCGATGTGTACAGGGTGAAGAGAAAGGGGGAGAGCACTGTCCCCTGTGGGGCCCCCATGCTGCTGACTACCACATCAGACACACAGTCCTGAAGCCTCACGTACTGTGGTCTATTGGTGAGGTAGTCGATGGTCCAAGCAGCCAGGTGACAGTCTACTCCCGCTCCTTCAAGCTTCACCCTAAGCAGAGAAGGCTGGATGGTGTTGAAAGCACTGGAGAAGTCAAAGAACATGACCCTCACAGTGCTGCTGGGTTTCTCCAGGTGAGTCAGTGATCTGTGCAGCAGGTAGACCACTGCATCATCCACTCCAATGTTCGGTTGGTAGGCGAACTGCAGTGGATCCAGATACTGGCTCACCTGGGGACGGAGGTTCTTGAGGACGATCCTCTCCATGGTCTTCATCCTTAATTTTGAAAGAAAAGCAGCTTTTTTCAATGAAGATAACATTCAATTAATCAGACATACAGTCTAGACATTGTTAATGTGGTAAATGACTATTCTAGCTGGAAACGGCTGATTTTTAAAGGAATATCTCCATAGGGGTACAGAGGAACATTTCCAGCAACCATCACTCCTGTGTCCTGTGTGACTTTTCATGAATAACATGAAATTGCCTGGTATGCCACTAGTATACATAACACTGTAGGGTTATGTTTATCAGTCATTGTGGTGGCTTTTAAGACTCATTTTGTAGCAGACTTCTTCTTTTGTGTGTGTGTGTGTGTGTGTGTGTGTGTGTGTGTGTGTGTGTGTGTGTGTGTGTGTGTGTGTGTGTGTGTGTATATATACGTTTATCAAGGCAAGTTTATCTCATATGGTTCCTGAGATAATAATAAAAGGTGTACATAAAAAATAAACTTACAGGTTGTAGCCTTTAGGCTACATGAAAGTAAACTTAAAACATGGCTAAAAATACAAGCACATACATTCAATAATAAGAAAAAGACATAGGAAGTATATATGGTTGGAGTAAAAATAAAGATCTGTTCTTTTTCCATATTGGTCCAGATCAACCTGGTATCAGAGACTGAGTCCAGATCATCATTCTGGTGATGCTGCATTTCCTTAATGTTCTGATTTATAAATTGTTCGGTTCGTTGCTGTATACCAAGTTGTGTGTGGTAGGTAGAGTGATCAGGGTCACCATGAAGAATGCAAATCCACTTCTGCAGAGGTGTGGTTTCCCTCACAGTTGACACTTTATGACACTTATCAGATTCTAGTGGTGATAGGAGGCATCCTGTTGTCTGCAAAAGACCCATGAATGGTCCTTTATTAGTAAATATCCAATCAGCAGATGTTCCATTTGGATGTGAGTTTTAGGTTAGCTGTCTTCAGACATGGTGTTCTACCAAATTCACAGCTTTGGGAAAGGGTTTCTTTGTGTGTTGCTCTAGAATGTTCTGCTCCTCAGTACGCTACAGTGTCAAAGCAAATACATCTTAAGTGAACATAATCACGACGACTGATGGAAAGAAAAAGATCTATTGAAAGGTATGCTGAACACATCTAAATCTGAAGAAGCATGATGTAACATGATGAATAAATTGAATTAAAGATAAAAGCATCTAACATGATGAGTGATTTGAACTAAATATAAAAGCATGTAAATGAAGACTTCTAAGAGGTATGTCAAGGATACTGAATATTAAATAGAAACAGAATAATAATGAAATAAAAGGTAATGCAGGTACATCTTGTACCCAAGTCAGATGGTGCTCGTCTTCCTCTGTATGTGGGTGGATGATAGCTTATGTTTGATTGGTGGGGAGCCCTGGCAGGGCAGTACTCTATTTTGGGTGTCCTTGGCATCAAAAGCTTAACATCCTTGGGCACATTGCTACTCGCTGAAATGTGTTTTATCTACGAGAATGTCTTAGATGAACTATAATGGATTACTGTCTTTTAAAAACATGTTTTATTTCATGTCATTGTATCTACCAACACACAAGATCTAATGAAACCCCGTTTTGTGCTCCATGAGCTCCAAACCAAAAACTGGGTTTACATCAAAGCAAGGTGCAACAGAGCTGATATGAGCTTCTCCTACTGAGATGGAGCCATAGTGTCACCTGTTTTCCTGAAATGCCCCAGTCATGCTTCAAAACTTTTACGTTTCAAGTGTGAACGCTGAACACTGGATTGTGAAAACCAGGATTTTTTCATTTGTTTTTCTATTCCTCCCACAGGGACTGGACAACATAGCAGTCATTTACAATAAGATTTGTTTGAAAAACTTGAATAATTCAGACCTGGTAGCTGCCGTCTGTTGCTACGAGGAACTGGTTTTGATTTTTCTGTTTGTGTTAAAAGTTCAGGTTTTGATGTTGATTCAGTATTTTCTTGATATGAACCTAATGTTTTAATTTATATTTTTTTTCTTTTTATATCATGCACATATACAGGTATTAAAATGTACACCATAGATTTTCCATTCTGACCTGTTGATGTAGGCTGTCATATGCTGTCTTTTCATGAATAGGCAGAAGAGCAGAACTGCAGAATATGTTACTTGAACTCAACTCAGAGGCAACCAGATTGCTTTATTTGGAAACACCTATTGCCATCATACCCTCAACATACGATCAAAGTTTATCTGCAAAGAAAATGAAGATGCCATATGATATGACAGGTATGTTGGTATTGTGGATGTCAAAACACTCTCTGGCAGAAAATACCTCATCAAAATGTAATTTACAATGCAGTTTAGTTGCATAGTAACAGTTTTGTTTTGGAGACAGTGTTGGTAGAGAGTCTTAACTGTTACTGGAGCCAGAACATCTAATTTTTCTCTGCATGTGGAAAATCTGGGAACCACTTCATCTACTGAAGAGCCACCTCTGGCTACCTCTTAGTTTCACAGAAATTGAATAACCTGAAACACTACTTTGAAGGAAGGAAGTACTGTTGATGACCACGCTGCCACTGCAACACGTAACTCTGCTGTGTGCTCCGTCACGTGGTTCTCCAAGAAAGTGGCGATGTAGTAATAGATCTCATCTCAGTTACAGACTTTGATGAAAGAAAAATAAACACAGCAGCTGCAAGTTATTCTTCTTTGAGGCAGCAATAACCCTTTCCCAGGCAGAGTGAGCCAGCCTTGTGTGTAATCAATACTTCTGCCAAACATTACTTCAGTAGTTTAGACTTTTAATGCTGAATTCAAGGATGCTTGTGTGTGTGTGTGTGTGTGTGTGTGTGTGTGTGTGTGTGTGTGTGTGTGTGTGTGTGTGTGTGTGTGTGTGTGTGTGTGTGTGTGTGTGTGTGTGTGTGTGTGTGTGTGTGTGTGTGTGTGTGTGAGTGTGTGAGTGTACAGATGCTGATGTTGTGGAGCTCGTACTGTATGTATATGACGGCCTGAATATGTATGTGCAGCTCTTTGGTAATCCCTGCCCGTGGATTCCACAGAAGTTATCTTTTTTTCTGACAGAAGAAAGACCAAGCACAGGGAGGAGGTGTTCTAAATCTTATCTCTCAACGGTTTGTCGATAACGCTGCTGGCAGTTTCACAGGCCGTTCTGCTCACAGCTCCGGCAGTTGGGTAAACCCAGCACTGGCCACCATATTGCTCTCACTCTGCCTCACACACAAACTCACCTCTTCTTTACTTTGTTCTTACTCATGATAAGGAAGGGTGGCCATGAAGAGGCTGTTTCTGATCTGTAAAGCAGGAACTGTGTGTGCTTTACAGTGTGTGATTGTCTCCTATCTGGTTCCGCTGTGACACACAGTTCCTGAGGGCATATGGATCAAACTATCAACTAAAAAGCTAAAAACTAAAATGGCTCATTCACTGTTTTTTCATGCCTGGTTTACACCGACTGCCCACCTGTGTCATCTTATCTCCAAACAACTAGTGGGGTTTCAATGTCAAATCATGGATTTAGATGCTCAGTATATAATCCCTATGATGCCACTGTCCAGTTACTTTCATGCTGTTGTACAATGAATGTGCAGATTATGTCAAAATGAACATAAATGTTGTGAAGAGCTACTGGCTGGACCTTTTGTCCAAAACAATGAGTTAAGGTTAATTGTAAGGCATCATTAGCAGCCTTAGTTTGTGCTGCTCACCTATAACCTTGCACTAAAATCACAGAGCTAAGCACTCACAGTTTAGAAAAATGGGATTTCAGAGAAATAAATACAAGGCCATCTTTCAGAAAAGACCTTTTGACAAAAACTTTTACATGAAAGAAATTAAAACTATCTTTGTCTTTGAGGATTCTTGAAGTACCTTTAGAATTGGGGAAATTCTTGTCAAATGACATTCTGGATTATTGACAGGCTGTCTAGTCTTTATTTTTCAGGAAAAACTGGATGCTCAGGTCTGTGACTCTCATTAAGCATGATATATTGATGCTCAATTAAAATGCATCATCCAAATTTTACTTGTCATGTGAGAACCATTAATATATGCAATATTTCCTATAGATTTCATCAGATCAGATGGACATGTGAAGGTGATGAAACAACATTGAATCAGCTGTATGGGTCATTCCAGAACTGGAGGTCATTTTACATCCCACCCATCAACTTTCAAATAATCCATGTACAAAATACTAAAACATGCAGTTGTTGTGTAAATGTATTTGTCCTGAGACCAAATCTAAAAAAAAAAAAAAAAAAAAAGGAAAAAGGAGTATTTGAAAATATTTTTAAAAATATCAAATAAGTCTGGATTTCCCCCTAAAATGCCTTTTGTCTCTTGTCATCCCCTATGATGACCAAACTGAATCTCAAATAAAACAATTAAAATGAAATTTAAATCCCCTTTTTAAAAAAAAAATGTGTATATTTTGTTGTCTCTTGTCATTATGGGAACATTTTTAAATCAAAATAATATTTTAAATAATACATATTATGCCTGGAAGCCTGGAACATGTGTCCCACAACATGCACACATCCCTGTTAGCATAACCTGTTTAATTGGTAGAAGAAGAAAATAAACAGTGAATCACATGATACACTGGAATTGGCGTCATCAAACAGTTTTTTAAAAGAATGGGTAGAGCAAAGGTAAGCCCTCTCTTCTATTTTTCATATTTTCATAACATTGTCAGTGTTACGACCCGCCTGTCTACACTAGTCGGATCATAACAAAAGAAAGTGAAAAAACGCTGTGTTCCAGAGTTTAGTTGGCGATTTATTTTATGGCGAACTATTTTAAGTGGTATGTTTAGAAAAAACAGAAACGGTAAGGGAGTTAAAAAGCAAGTGGGTGCTCCCGAAATCAAAGAAATAAACATAAAAAATATAAACATAACATAATATCCCTATCTATGAGCATGCTCACATAAAAGGGCTTATTATATTCCTTGGCTTGTTACCCAGAACATAGCCTGCACCCAAGCCACTTTGGTGCACAGCACAAGTTAGCATGTTGGTGTAAGCTTGCCCAAAGCAATTATTAATCTTTAATTGATTGCAGTTGAGCTTGCTAGGACTGTATACAGGTGAAAGTAAAGTCTAAGTAATGTAAAGTAAAATTCCACACTGCAGACTTCTGCCCCCTCTGGAGTCTAAAAAGGCAGCTGGACAGCTTCCTGCAGCTGACCAATCAGAGCAGAGTAGGACCTCTAATCCCAGAGAAAGCCTGAACTGTAAAGAGGCGCTAAAGGATAAATAAGCTGTTTTGAACTGTGAATCATGCAACAATGTGTCATCAGAGCCACGGAATATAAATATGGACCTGTTAAGAGCTCATGTACGCTCTGTCTGACTTTACTTTCACTTTTTTGCTCACAGCAGCATGAGAGAAGAGATGGAAATCAAACAAGAAGTGTTAAATCAGTGTAGGAGCTGGGCAACTTAGAATGTTTCAGACCTTACAGGTTGGGGTGGGGGTATTCAAAGAAAAGAAAAAAGAAAAATGCTTAGAATTCTTTTGAAGTTGTTTATGAGCCACCCACCCTGATAAACACTTCATGCAGAGCTTTTAGTGGGGATGCAGTGTATAATGGAAATGAAGGGTTATGGTCCAGGTCAAAAATGTGCTTGAAGCTGCACTTGTCAGTTTTTGTTCCATATGAATCTGGGAGATATTTTAAATTCCCAAGGTTTAAAAGTCTAACTTACATTATGCATAATCATTAAATCAGAGTGCTGTGCTCTTTGTCTGAAACTTTACCTCATAAATGGCAGGTTGGGGAGGGCAAGTTTCTGGACACAGCACTTACCGCTGGATTTTTTATCTTAAAAGTGTCGGTGAGCTTCAAACAAAGGGCTTGTTTGAATATCAAACAGCATCCAGCCAGCACCTCTTTGCACCTACACATCATGAGCATCTGAAAGAACGTTCTCTAACTCCTTGTTTTACTCAGTGAGTATTCAAAAATTCAAAGTTATTACTCTGCCAAGGAACGGCGGAGTTATGTGACAATCAGCATACGTTTGTCCGTCTGTTTGCAACATTACTCAAAAACGGACAAATGAATTTTTTTGATGAAATTTTCAGGGAAGGTCAGAAATGACACAACAACCAAGTGATTAGATTTTGGCAGTGATGTGTCTTATAGTCTGGATCCATGTTGAGCAGTGTTGCCAACCTGGTGACTTTCTCACTAAATCTGGTGACTTTCCAAATCCTCCTGGAGACTTTTTTTTTTGTCAGAAGTGACTACTGACAAATCTAGTTACTTTTTCTGGTGATTTGGAGACTCTCATGTGAAAGCATGTATCGTTCTGCAGTTACTGTCCTCAACAAGCAGCAGGTGTTGCTGTAAGCTCCTCACTGGCTGTCAGTCTCACAGTGTCCTCGCAGCAGTCCCAGCTGCAGTCTGATTAGAGGAGACCCACACCACTCCGTGTCCAGACGGCAAATGATTCGATCCCATCCTGGCTTACAGAGCAGGATGAAAATGAAAATGTTTCTTCACTGTCATACTAAAATAAATCACTGCTTTTGACTCACACAGTCTCTAGTTCAAAAACATAATTTGAGTGTTTTTACTCACTTTTTGTCTCTCTTACAACGTTATTTCTCTCTCCTACAATGTCCATTACAATTAAATGCAAATAGACAATCATGCAAATTAGTCGATGATATCATCAAATAATAGGTTTAATAGTAATAAAAATGCTCCAATATTCATAATATTTTAACACATGCAGATTATTAATGTGACGGACATACCATGGGCTGTTCTTTTACTGACCACACCTGCATTGTACAGGTGTAGGACTGTGGCAAAACAAGATGGTGTGCTTTCATTATGGAAATGTTGTGTATTTACTTTTTGGGCCCAAACAGTGCTGTGGAATGCTGTTATGAATATTTTTCCTAAACTTGTGAAAAATGACCTGGTGACGTTTTCAGAGGAAACGTCATCAGAGGTTTGAGCAGTCAGTAAGTCTGGCAACAGAGAGACCAAGTGGTGTCTTCAATGATTTCCCCTCAGTGACCAGTCTCAACAGCAGGATTAAATTTGAGCAAATAGAACAAACACACAACCACATGCACACAAACAACATTTCTACACAAGCTCAAGCTGTTAGCAGAGAATGTTGGGTGGACTCTGCTGAATGCCGATGACAGGTCATTCTCTCCTTGGACCCAAGACAAAACCTTTTCCCAGGGATACAAAACATCCATTATCACCTGTGTGTCCCAGGTGGCAAATGGCAGAGAGCGAGAACACAGGAGAATGCACTAACACACATACGTAGTCACAAAATAGTGCATAAACTCACTATGGATAAGAAGCATTATCTCGTATTCAAATTATAAGCACAGACACTAATAGAAGCAGAGCATCTACCTTTAAAGCACATCTTTCTGTCAGTGTTAAATTATTTGAGAGATGAAGCTTGAAAAGCCAATGATCCGAGGGAACATTTCAGGTAATACTTCCATGAAACTTTTTTTTAATCATAATTTTTTTCATCTTGCAAACACACATTCCAATATGACTCTGCAGGCAACAATCCTCAAATATTAGTTACCTCTGAGGTGTGTAGTCAACACTGTCATTTAGATGCTTACATAGTTGTGGATTATGCTTGGTTAAATCTTATCAAAGATGATTCTAACAAACCTAAAAAGGTGTCTATGACTTCCAGAACATTTCTTAAGATTGATAAAGAAACAGTTCATATGTTGAGCCATGCTAAGAACATCTCATAATAAACAAGAAAAGCACTCAGAGAAAAGCACTGGCAGTACTTCACCAAGGCTGCTCAGTCATTGTATGATTTCCAACAGATGCAATCTTTTAAAGATTTGTGGTCCGCAGCAGCCGATTTGTAGTACGATCACAATCACGTGGTTGTCAGCAGGCAGCTGATGTAGTGTTCACTTGTTGTCATGGTTACAGTGACGCTATCTTGCAATGATACACAAATCCCTAACAAATCTGTGAATCCAGACTATAAGCCACATCACTGCCAAAATCTAATCACTTGGTCCTTTTGTCATTTCTGACCTTCCCTGAAAATTTCATCCAAATCCGTTGGTCTGTTTTTGAGTAATGTTGCATATGGGCAGACAGACAGACAAATTAACACAGATCCATCACATAACTCCACTGTTCCTTGACAGAGTAACAAATGGAAACGTTGGTTCCCTTCATGTTTCATTTACAACCAGAAAGGTTGTGGACATGCCAAAAATAAAAAAAAGAATAAGAAAAAAATATGAAAATCCAACCATAACTATACACCCACAGACACATTAAAACACACTGAATGGCTGTAATTATTTTTAAATTCAAATAATATTATTCTCAATTCACCTCTGTCTATGTCCAAGGTTTATCAGTGTAGAGAGGACTCATGAACGAACAGGGAGAATGAACAGACTGTAAAACTGAGCTTAAAATGAAACAAGTGCACATGAATGAGTTAATGAAGCAACTAAAATAATCTGTGCTTGCATGGGAAAAGATTTAAAAATCAGTGAGGGTCAACAGTTTCAACGGGAAGGACTCACATGCACACATGAATAGAGTGACTGCCAAAACATGGAACGAAGAAACTCAGACTGCAACACACTCTGAAAGAGTAGGCATATCAGATATTGTTTGCTGCTATATAAATGCTTTATTTATGTTTGGATCTTTCAGATTGTACCTTTAGGGCATTTGCCAAGCAGAAATACTTGCTGAAACAACTGCTGGTTCCATCTTTTTCCATTTTGGGTTATGATGTGCCCAAAAATGTCTCCTCGAGCTGCTAGGAACACAATTTATTCATATTTGCATGATAAAACAATTCATTAAGCAAGGAAAAGAGCAGAGTAATCAGTTAATAAAGATAATCGTTACTTGCAGCCTCATCTCCACAAGGATGCAGGACCAAATTAGCTGAATAACTTCTTTTTTTTCACAATGAAAAAAGATACCTTATTTTCCTCACGTTTTCATAAAAAAAAAAAAAACAGACCAAGTTGTGCAATATAATACAGTAATGAAATAAATGCATGAAGTACTGGATGTGCTGTGTGTGAACATTTCCACATGATGAGAGAATCCCACACATATACATGTATTATCCTTTCACCTCTGACTACATGTTGTACTGACATCTATGTGGTAATTATGTGGTAATTAATCATAACCAGCCACCTCCTTGGCCGCTGTATCAGCAAGCAGACCTGACGCCTGATACCACGTCATTACCAGCTTCCCATTAACAGCTGTCACAGCATGCAATATTTGTTCAGACTACTAATCTGTGCACGCAAGTGACAGGAACACTTTCACATGCATAACATATATAGTGACCTTCAGACTAATTCAAGCCTGACTGTGCATTAATAAACAGGAAAGTATGAATTGAGATTAAAGCCGAATTCAACTCTCTCCTCAGCAGCACTTAGTTTTTCTCCAAATATATTTTCAGTCAATGTGCAATACATCAAAAAGTCCTTCAGAACATAACAGCCCACTTCAGCTCAAACACTTTGTAGCATTGTAACAATGACACGAGATTTCTCAACACAGAAGCTTCTCCGGTTGGACACAAGCAAGTGTTCACTGACTGCTATTGTGGCCTTTCTAGACATATAAAGCCAATTCTGGAAAACAAAGAATGCCATTTTCGGTACTAAATGTATTGAAAAACTTTTCTGGCTTAACTGTTAATGGTTTGTAATATGTTCAGTTTGCATTGTAAAAAAAAAAAGGAAAAACAAAAGCTCCACTATTTATAAGGAATCCAGAAATACAAACTTTGAAAAATGTTATCACCTTTTCATTTTCTATCCAGCCAAACCAGACATGAGTTAAATTAACTTCCTTGTCATGTTAGTCTTTGGATTTTTTTCCATGGTTTGTTCCTTTGTCTAAATCATTTACTGCATGACTTGTTAGCTTGCAGCACTTTAAGCTGCAACTCATGCCGTTCCTGGAGTTTAAACTTGTGAAAGAAGGCAGGACCAATAAAAAATGCAATCAAACAGTGTAATGTGTCTGGAAATCACTCTGTTCACTATGTAGTGCACAGTGCCAGCTTACCATGTCTGGTAAGTACATCCTAAATATCATGACTCAAAATATGCATTGTATATATTATATATTGTCTGTGCCTTATGGTTACTTTGTGCAATTTTGAGTGTTTACTGTTAATAGTTAGAGGCCAAAGCTGTAAAATCTGCATACATGCTCCACAGGCTTCAAAATATTTAATTATTTTCATGTCAACATGGAATTTACAAGATTTTTCCACCTCACTCAACATACAGTCACAAATGAATCGTGTACATAGTGACAGTAACAGATGTTCAGTAATTAAAAGGTAAAAAGGTGCCAAGTGGGTGGCAATAGATGTGTCATCTCTACCTGTAGATACCTTGGCTAGCGCACGATGCGTGTGTGCATCTGACAACGTGTGTTTGTGCGTGTACAATTTTGTGTGTGTATTTGTGGCGGCTAAATGATTCATTAGCACCGTGACAATGTGGACAATTGGTATCACTGTCGGAGAGCAGGGGATTTGACACACCACGTGGTAAGCTGGAGTGTTCACACACGAGTACCTGAACGTACGGACACGCTGTCACAAACGCAAAAGAAAGGTGTACAAATCCAGACATGCAGACCTAAGGGTGTGCACCACCAACAACAACAAGGGCTGACTGTCGATTTGAAGGATTAACACACACACACATGCACACACACACGCACACGCACACACACTTAGAGGCAGTTAACAGTGAGCAGGTGGAGGCAGAGGCCACATGCTTCTGGTTGGGTGACTGATGAGTTTTTGTGTGACTCAGACACGGTGACATGTCCTCTAAACCTCAGCCGATGATATATGACTAACCTCTGTTTGTGTGTAGAGTGTATGTGACTGCATCTTAAATGGCTATGACAGTGGTAGACCTATCAGTGTGTGTGTGTGTGTGTGTGTGTGTGTGTGTGTGTGTGTGTGTGTGTGTGTGTGTGTGTGTGTGTGTGTGTGACATGGTTGGGGTGAGTGGATGAGACAGAAAGGTAAAATGTGTGTGCACATGCGGTGAACAGTAAAGTGTGGTGTGTTTTTAGAAGCATTATACTTAAGAAGAGCTGTTGAGGACAGAAGAAACCCACACTGGCTGCATGTGTGGAATAAAGCTATTACTTGTATACACTGAGCCACACCTCTGAGAGTTAAACCATGTGTTAGTGGTTGTGTGCGGCTACATCCAGCGTAGCGTGAATGGATGAACATCTTTCACACAGTGGTAATCAGCATGAGAAGCTTCCTTGAACAGCAAGAGCAACTCTGCTATTGTAGGTCCTGCTGCTCGGCACCAAATGTGCATCATGTAAACATTAAGCCACATTTCTTTTAATTTTTCACTAAATTTATATTTTTAAAATGCATGATTGTATGTGTTATATGAGACATAACATGAGAAAAGGTCATGTTATGTCATAAAAGAAGTGTCTATGCCTCAGCACACTATGCAATAGTAGGTGCTAAAAGATGTGTCTTAGAAACTTAGACAGTTAATCTTTTGTTTTATTCGTAAGTGCATCTGGGAATATTTGTCATAATTGTGGAGACCATCTATGATCTCAGTCCTATATAAGCACAGTGCTGCAGTGGAAGCATACAGGGCCTATGACCCAGAGATCAATGGATCCAAATCATCTTCTGCTAGGTTTAAACCTTCTCAAATAATGGGGCTCCATTTTGTCTTATTCTCTTGCATCAGTTCACACATTCTCATATTTTTCAGTGGTGGCTCAACAGTTAAGGCTTTGGCCTACCAATCAGACAGTTAGAGGTTCAAACTCCAGTCCTGCCATTGTTGGGCCTTTGAGCAAAGCCCTTAATCATACAGAGGTGCTGCATCATGGCTGACCCTGTGCAACTGGGATGTCTTCTTCTGCTTCTTCTTCTACATGAAGCTGCCATGTCCATATTTCTAAAGTTCAAACTCTACTGCAAATGACCTCCCATAAATCATCCAGTACCGTGATGACATTAGTCTCATCCAAATCATCATCTTTGTTAATTGGGGTATTTTCCTTTTTTTTTTTTTTTGTAAGGTTTGTGCTTTCTCTGCACCTTCCTTCTGCCCCTTTCCTGCTCAAGAGTTATGGAGGCTGTTGTGTCAATTATAAATAAAAATTTGGAGCATTTTGGGAACAAATTCTAGAGGCTTGTGTTGCTGCATATGATGGCCTATTAACAGGAAGTGCAAAGATGATTAGATGAAAGACAAGCATCGCAGCATGGAGGAAGGAACATTTTGCTGTCTTTAACCAGGCTCAAAAGTGATTATGTGGCAGCCTATCGATATCATGCATCAGAGAAAGAGAGGAAATTCAAGACAGACATTGCTCATTCTGTGTGAATCACAGACCTAGAAGGACAATTTCTAAATCATATGAGGTTCCCAGGTAATAGCAGTCCTGTGTGAATGTGACTTTTTTTTTCTTCTTTTTGCTAATTACCTTGAATTTCACTATTTTCTGTGGTGAATTGTTGCATTTGTGTGGCTTGCAACTCCAGCCTGTCAGGACAGTGTTTGTACATGTTCTCTGTTTAGGTCTAAATGTCATGACTGTGTCATTTATTTGTCTGTTTAACAATTTCATCACTACACAAAAAGTTCCAATTCAAGAGACGAAGGACGAGACAATATGTCCTAAAATCCAAATGATGATAATAGTGTTTGTCATTATACTTAACTTTGCATGCTGGTGCAATAATGTTGGGAATAGTATATAGTATGTCAAATCCAAAACGGTCAGGAAAATGTAATCATTTCAGCACCTGCTATGCAAAGGTGGAACTGATTAAGGATTTGAATCTAAACTGCATACAGCTGGTATGCATGATTGTGCAGGTGTAGCTGAAATATTTGCCAACAAAACGTGTTTTGTCTAATAAACATGAGCCATTGTGACTTGTGATACCAACAATTATTTTCATAACAGTCAAGAAAATATTATTTGACGAGTATTAATTAGCATGCTTTACAAATGATGATCCTTCCAGGCAAAGCACAGTCGAGCCGCTGGGGAAATACATTGTCCAAACATACCAGTGTGAAAAAATGAGGTCACTGAAAGTCCAGATTTCATTTCTCAGTTCAACATCCAGCTCTAATTAGTGAAGATGGGATCCTCTTCTCTGTTGCAGTCACACTTCATCATTTAGGCTGATTGCTCGGACTTGAATGAATGCACAGCGGGATGCAGGCTGCAGCTGGGCTGTTCACAGTGTATTTCTGCACACTGTGTTACCTGAACAAAGTGCCATACACAGAGAAGAAATCCTGATATACCGACCTAGTACCAAGGAAACAAAATATTTTTCTGCATCCTGTAACTTCATATCTGTGTTATAGTTCTGATTACACATTACCTCTGCTGAATTCAAACTACCTTCCTAAATACCCCAGAGACTGACAGGAAACAGTATATGTAACTGAGTGGAATTTTACTGATTCACTCTGTTCACTCTGTTCACACTGCATCTGAAATGCATTGTTATTAATCTAAACCTTACATTTCAACCTGCTACTGCTTCACAATAAAGGCATTTTTTGGCGTTCATTATGAAGCTAATCATCAATTAGCCTTTCAACACCATTAGCTAACACAATGTAGCATTAGAACACAGGAGTGATGGTTGCTGGAAATGTTCCTCTGTACCCCTATGGAGATATTCCATTAAAAATCAGCCATTTCCAGCTAGAATAGTCATTTACCACATTAACAATGTCTAGACTGTATTTCTGATTAATTTAATGTTATCTTCATTGAAAAAAAATGCTTTTTTTCAAAAATAAGCACCTTTCTAAGTGACTCCAAACTTTTTAATGGTAGTGTATGCAATAAATAATTTTAAGAATACAATGTACTGAAACTGTAAAAATTCACGAGATGACCAAAAAAATAATTTTAGTCACTGTTATTTTGTGCATAAACTGTATGTGTAATGTCAGCAGATAATCGAAATTAATTATCACTCAATGCCAAAAGAAGAGCATTACAATATTATGAAAAGACACTCATCTTAGTGTTTAACAAAGAGGGAAACAGCAAGACAGTCACTCCTAACTGGCATGGATTCAACAAAACAACTGTCCATTACAACCTTAGAAGAAAACACAGCATGGTCCAATAAGAGCCACAAAGAAGGAGCAGAACAGCAGTGGCAGGGACACCCAGATAGCTCTACTGGTTATAGCGGGCGACCCATAAACAGGGGCTTGATTCCCCGACACAGAGGTCTGGGTTCGATTCCAGCTCATGGCCCGTTACTGCAGGTTTTTCCCCATTCTTCTCCCCTACTTTCCTGTCTGTCTGTCAAATAAAGCCAAAAAAATAACTTAAAAAACAACAACAACAACAAAACAGCGGCCCAATAATTATTTCCAAAACTGTAGAGGGGATGGAAATAGTGAGTGTCATCAGGTCCTGCTGATTGGATCTTGTTCTGACCCTGACCAGGAGAGGTGACATGAAGATAGATGCATATATGGATTGCCTGCAAATAGCCAGTGGTTAAAGGTGACCATGTAAAAGTCTGTTCACAGTGAAGCACATATATGCCTTTAAACAGGGAGAGCTACTAATGAGAAACTGTAGGCTGTCCTTTTTATGTGCACACGATGAGCTTTTCACGTATGCTGTGACCATGAATGCTGTCACACATACAAACACAATAACTTCCAGCCTGAGCGCCCACTTAGGTTGTTTGTCGTAACCTTCTGATATGATCCACAGGAGTCTTTCCTGAATAAGCACACCCAGCTCATGGCAGAAAATATAGCACAGATATTTTTCGCCTCTGTGTGGTTTAGAAATAAAAACTATTTTCCGCTACATCTTGGAAAACCTGGAATTTTTAGACCCGCTCAGTTCCCCTGGAAAATTATTTTGACATTGTCATCTCTTGCTGAGAGCAAACTGAGATCTCCACAACAGCTGTCAACTGAAATGATGTTCAGGGTTCAGATGAAGTTGGAATGTCAGTATGACAGTCTGTGGGCTGGGACACTCATCACCACACAAAGTTGTGGGCTTTTGAATGCACCACTATTCAGGCCTGACTGGTAAACAAAGCATACACATCCTGCATGGCATTATTTGTCACAGCCACAGCCGCAGACTGTGATTAGTGGCAGTGTTCTTCCTTCCTCCGTTCATGCTTTTCTCCCTCTTAGGTGTGCATGTGCACAGAGGCCTGGCAGCAGGTGTGTCCTGTTAATCATCAGCAGAAGCAGTGCACAGGCATGTGGGATTAATCCAATCAACCGTTCCTAACTCTCCATATAACCAGACGCTACTCATCACTCGTCGCCAGACCGTGAACATTCACCAGTTAGTGCTGCGCACTGTTCAGTCTGAGCCATGTTGTCTTGTACTTTCAGTAATCCTGTTTTCTTGTCTCGACTGGCTGGAACCTGGCCTTAAACCCGGACTCTCCATACTGGCAGCTAAGTCAAAGCCCCAGCAGTTCCAGACTCATCGTTAGATCATTTATGATAGATGGTTCTGTTGATTCAAATTGGCTTTTTCGTTCATTCAGAATATCATTTGTTAATTCTGGTCTAATCTTACAACCTTCAGGTTTATAACCACTTGTTTCCTATCTTCGTGTTTTTGTAGTATTTCTATCTTGGGGTTACCTTATGGATTACTATTAGTCGAGTACTCTCCTTCACAGTTTCCTGTTTAGTGGACTTGTGTATTTGTGGTATTCCTGTCTTGGTATTACCATACTTGCATTTGCTTAATTGTGTTGTCTTGTTTCCTGTAGTTAACCCGCTGGCCCACTAGAGGGTATCTGGATTCATTCCGCCTTTGGCGGTTTTGGTCTTCCTTCCATGTCTCGTGTCAGACTTCCGGATTGACTGGTGATGAGCTTTAGCTACATTTAAACACATTAATAATTTACCACTCTGTCATCTGTAAGTATATTATTTTCACAACTAACATTGGAATAGAATGGAAAAGAATTCCTTTGCTGTCATTGCAAAGTGTACAGCTAAATAAACAGCAGTTCTGTCGGTGCATTCACAAAAGCAGGCAATACTATCAACATACACTATCAAAGTACAGTAGAAGATATAAAATATAAAAATCTACAACAAAAATCCTATGTAAAAGTGTATCTATGAAAACTTTTAAAGATAGCTTAGTTGGTGTATTAAAACTATAATAATAGTAGTGTAACTGAAGTTACACTTCCTCATATGGTATGCACAATAATGTCAGTTGCCTAACAATATCAATAGTATTGTATTTTATAGCTATCATTACACATTTGATTATAATGATATGGTTGCTACCTTGTCTTGCCTGTACATGTGTTAGGTTTATGATGTTTATATTTATATATATATATATATATATATATATATATATATATATATATATATATATATATATATATATATATATATATATATATATATATATTTATATATATATATATATATATATATATATATATATATATATATATATATATATATATATATATATATATATATTATTATTATTATTATTATTATATATTATTCTGTCTATGATACTGTGAGTTTCAAAGGCCATTTCCACACAGTTGTTAGTCTAGGTCACGATTCCCACTGGGCATACCAGTCTTATGTCACAGAAAATATCCTGGAAATATTCAAGATTTTTTTTTGTTTGTTTTGAAAGAGTGGGATCCCTGAAAAGTGACTTGGTGAGGTTTCGGGAAAGATCAGGT
Organism: Amphiprion ocellaris; assembly: GCF_022539595.1. Classification (NCBI taxonomy): domain Eukaryota; kingdom Metazoa; phylum Chordata; class Actinopteri; family Pomacentridae; genus Amphiprion; species Amphiprion ocellaris. Next base: position 27,342,822 of record NC_072778.1, on the reverse strand, counting down.
TGGGTCAAAGCAGACATTTGTTGTCATGGTTACAATAATAAACATGTGGTTAAAGCTACAGAACAGTCAGTTGTTAGAAGAAATGCAGACCATCATTTTGAAATGGGAAATAAAGACCATTGGTAAAGTCCAGTGCTTTATTGATCCATCCATCCACTTCGACCTCCTCCCTATATAAACTGTGTGCTTTATAACAATGTCATCTCACCTCGTCCTTTGCCCCTGCCGTAAATAATGTTGCTATCACAGCAGTCCCACTGCTGTAATATGTATATGTCATTTTTATGGGAGGACAGTCGTACACTAACACACAAGCTTTACATGCTTACATATACTGTAGATAGTAGGAACAATATGATGTAATACTGTAACATTCATATGTGCCCATTCACATGGACACAGGACCACCTGAAGCAGATTCTTTTGGTCCTTTGGGTTGCCAGATGGAGCCTCCACAGAACTGACTTGTTCTGATGGATCCAGTGATGCTTAATCCAATCAGAGGCAGGAGAGTTTGAAGGCCAAGTCAATGCCTTAGGCCATGTGTCTTTATTTGTAACTCTGTTTAGGTAGGTGACACAAGTCAAAGTAATGTCCTCATGAATACCTCGACTCAAGAATTCCCAGCAAAACAGTCCACTGTAATGAAATGACCAGTGTTGTTCACTTTACCTGTCAGTGGTTTTACCTTGTGGCTGTAAGTGTATATTTATATACTATTTGCATATAAATAACATGAGATTTAAAAAAAAAAAGCTAAAATCACTCTCTACTTGTGTGTACTTGCTGTGCATTTATCTAAAATTCTAATGCCTGAGTTAATGCAGACATCAATTTCACTCTGCTATTTATACATTTTGTTTTGTGGAGCAAGCAGTGACACTTAACATGAGCACTAAGCAAACTAGTCAGATAAGACATCCTGTTCACAGGCTCTGAAGGAAATAACAACACAGTACAATGAATCCAGCCCCCACCATAGACAGGAGCCTGAAAATGTTACATGGCACAATAAATGCTTTACTGTCTTGCTTTGCACTGGTATATATGAGTACTGGAATTTAGTGGAAAGTTAGCCTTTTTTTTCATCTCCACAAGATCAGTAAACATCACCTATTTAAAGATCCCTTGAGAAAGATGCACCACACTGAAAAGCAATTCAGAGCACACATTAATGAAAAACAATTGGAAGAGAGAAATGCACCTTCCCACAGGGGATGTTAAGCCTTGAGTATCTGCAGAAATACCTGAACAAAAAAAATGTAGAAGAGTGCAAACATGACAGATGGTTTGCCTTTGAACCACCGATTAAATATAATAAGCTTTCTTTATACAAAAAATCTGTTAGTCTTGAGCAGTTTCAGTGAATGGATGGATGTTGTTAAAAACAGGATGCACAGGTGTTGCACATATGTGATATTTAATATGTTCCCGACTGAAATTAAATGCAAGTTTGCAATCTTGATAATTAGTCAGCCAGCTGCAGGCTAAGAGCTCCAGGCTACATTATCCACTACTAGTACAACACAGCCAAATCTGGGTATGCATTGTGTACTGTGGATGGCAGGTTTTAAAAGGAAGAATGTTGGTTGTTTTTAATTGTTTATGGTAAATCTCATAATTTTACAGGCCTGCAATGTTACATGTAGAATGCAGAGCACTTTTCAGAGAGCAGGAATGGCTGAATCCAAATCAGAGATCAAAAAATGTAAAAGGTCAATCGATTTTTATTGTCATCTTCATTGTGCATTTTCATACACAAATTTCGTTTCTCAATCAGAAGTAGCAGTGCAATACAAACATCAATAAATAGTGTACATCATGCTAAAATCTAGACATCATAATAAACTAATAATAAATAGCAATCAAATCAGATTAAAAAAAAACAATTAAATCTCTCAAACAATCTGGTGCCTCTAAAGTGCATTAAAGTGTGGGTGTGTATGTGGGTATAGGGGACAGTCCATTAATAAGTCTCACAGCCTGAGGAAAGAAGCTATTCAGCTTCCTGCTAGTTTTGCAGATGATGCTGCTGTATCTCCTCCCTGATGGCAAAAGGGAGAAGATGTGGTGGGAAGTGTCGGAGGGGGTGATGGAGGTGGCGCTACCGATTCGGCGCTGCTTGCATAGTTCCATCAGGCAGGGGAGTGGGGTGCCAATGATTATGCTGGCTGTCTTGACCAGTCTGTTAAGCCACTTTTTGTCTTTCACGCTGCAGCACCCGAACCAGGTGGTAAAGCCATAGGTCAGGAGGTTTCCAGCGGAGCCCCTGTAGAAGGTGGTGAGGTGTGTGGTGGGGAGGCCTGTTTTCCTGAGTCTGCGGAGGGAGTGGAGTCGCTGCTGAGCTTTTTTGAGGACTGCTGAGGTGTTAGTGGTTGAAGTTAGGTCATCATCAATGTGAACCCCCAAGTACTTCACACTGCTGACCTTCTTCACTGCAGTCCCATCGATGAATAGAGGTGCATGATCCTGTTTGCCAGCCCTCCTGAAATCGACAACAACCTCCCTGGTCTTGTCCACATTGAGAGAGAGGTTATGGGAACTGCACCATGAACTCAGCCGTTTCACTTCTTCCCTGTATGTAGACTCACTGTTGTCCTTAATGAGGCTCAACACCGTTGTGTCATCTGCAAACTTCAGGATGTGGCTGCTGCAGAATCTGGCAGTGCAGTCAAAGGTGAGCAGGCTGAAGAGCAAAGGGCTCAGGACACAGCCCTGTGGAGAGCCTGTGATGGTCGTTGATGTGCGGCTACCCACCCTGACTGTCTGCTGTAACTGAGTCAAAAAGCTGTAGATCCAGTTACAGATGCCATTGTCCACAGCTGAAGCTTTTCCGCTAGCTGCTGTGGGATGATGGTGTTGAAGGCACTGCTGAAGCCTATGAACAGGAGCCTGGCGTAGGTGTTCTTCTGCTCAAGATGAGACACTGTGAAGTGGAGCAAGGTGAAAATTGCATCTTCTGTGGATCTGTTTGTTCTGTAAGCAAATTGCAGTGGGTCCAGGTCAGCAGGGAGGCAGTTTTTAATGTGCTGCATGACCAGGCGTTCAGAATATCTCATCACTATAGGTGTGAGGGCAACAGGTCAGAAATCAGAGAGGCCGGCAGGATTTGGTTTTTTTTGGGACAGGAATGATGGTGGCTCTTCTGTTGGAGCGAGATGTTGAACATGTCTGTGAAAACATCTTCAGCTGCTCGCCGCAGTTTTTCAGGACATGTCCAGGGATGTTGTCTGGCCCAGCAGCCTTGCGTGGGTTAACGCTGGCCTGGGCCTTCTGTATTCCAGCTGTGGTGAGCTGCAGTGTCTGTTCGGACAGTGCGGGCAGCAGTGTCTGTGCCTGCATGGTGTTTTTGGCCTCAAGATGTGCATAGAAGTTGTTCAGTGCATCTGGAAATGAGGGGTCTGAATGACACGTCTGCAGGGGGCGGGGTTTATAGTCAGTGATGGAGTGGAATCCCTGCCACAAGCAACGTGAATCCTTAGCTTCAGTGGAATGGCTGTTCAGTGCTTGTGCATACTGCCTTTTTGCCCCTTTAATTCCCCAGGCTGCTTCTTGCGAGTGCATATGCTGTAGAGTCTCCAGCTCTGAATGCCTCGTCCCGTGCTCTGAGCAATGAGTGCACTTCCTTTGTCAGCCATGGCTTCTGACACGTATGCCTCTTCATGGTTTTGACCTCTGTTACATCTTCAGTACACTTGTTGATGTAGCTAATGACAGAATTTGTGTATTCCTGTAAATCTGTCTTCCCATCATGTGTTGCTGCCTCTCTGAAGATGTTCCAGTGTATGGTGTCGAAACAGTCCTGTAGTGCTGCTGCTGCTTCCTCTGGCCACATTCTGACCTCCCTCACCACTGGCTTGTCCCGCTTCACCCTGGGTCTGTATGCTGGTATGAGTCTGACAGTTATGTGGTCAGAGTTACCAATATGGGGGAGAGGCTCCACTTTGTAAGAGTTTTTAATGCTTGTATAAGTTTTTTCCATATATCCACATATTTAAAAGTATTGGAGTGTTCTATTGTGAAGAAACATTTTGTTGACCAATCCATCTACCTTGACTTATTTCCTACACAGAATTTTTGGCTCTATAACAGTGTCATCTATGCTGAATGTATTAATTTCCAGAATGCCATTATATCTATCTATCTATCTATCTATCTATCTATCTATCTATCTATCTATCTATCTATCTATCTATCTATCTATCTATCTATCTATCTATCTATCTATCTATCTATCTATCTATCTATCTATGTGTATATATGTATATATATGTATATATTATGTATATTTTATAACTTCAGCAATGTTGGCTGATTAGCTATCCAAAATACTGGGACATTTAACTGCATATCATACATAATGTCATAATTTTACATACTCTGAGTGAAGTCATGTCTCATAGTACATTTTGTGCTATCGAGCCCTCAGGGACTTGTCAAGGTGACACTAAGCACTTTCGACATGTGACAGTACAATAACTGAAGTCCACAATGGTCACGTCCAGGCAAGCATTTGGATTCAGAAAAAGAAGGCTGGTTGGACACGACTGGAAGTCTGGAAAATATGGTTGATGAGGGACTACAAAACATAAAAAGCAGAAGACAAAGTTTGCAACCAAACTCTATCCTTTATTCATTTGAGAAGAGTTGAAAATGAAGAGACTTCTAAAACAAAGCTTCTGGTAATCATAGCTGAATGCTGTTGGCCAGCGAGCAGCTCCGACGGAGCAGTCAAGCGTTGAGGGAGCAGCTGCTAAAAGGAAATGCTACTTATTCATTTCCCCCACCCACATATTCCACTTCATTAGGGGGAATTTAAACTAGTCATCTTAAAACAGCAACAAGTCTTCTCTACAGGCTGGAGGCAGTACAATGCGTCATGGGCTGTAGGTGCAAAGAAAACAGAAAGAGGAAATACATTGCACCAAGTTGCTGAAAGGGTGGCACTGGCCTTATGATGGAGCTTTCCTGTGACGCTGTGGTCTCTTAGATTGTCAAGGAAACTCAGAATTGCAGGCAGTCTACCTGTGTAAAGAGTTATTGCTCCACTGTTAAGTAAAGTGTAGCACATTCTGATTGTTGTTGTATTTGGCCTTGAATCATATTGATTTTCTGGCTTATTTCAGAACTGGTTGCTGAGCCAAGGCTTTGTCTTTGTCAGAGAAGATGAAACAGTCTTCACCCTCTTTCTACAAAACAGCAAGACTGGAAGTATAAAACAAAGCTGCAAAGTACTTTAAGTTGAACTGAGCAAACAAAGGACTGACAACTTTTGTTATTATTTGGCCCTTACCACTAGTGGGGCTGAAAGTACAGACTACGCTATGAGTGGGATCAGTGATTATTCAGATCAATCCGAATGGTTTGCAAGCATGGATGTGTTTATCATATTTCCTGGTAATCTTCCTATGAAATAAGGAAATAACTTCAGTTACCCACAGAGTTGATATTTTGCAGAAGAGGAAAGGTAACAGATTGTCAACAAAGTGTTTATCCTCTGGGGATCATTAAGGTGTTCAGATCTGGACATGTTTAAAAGTAATCAGCTGACATAGTGTTCCTTACACATTGCACACTAGCCATGTAGTAAATAGATGTGAAAACAGTTTTAAATAGTTTCATTCAGATCAATTCAAAAATGCATAGTCACTGAGTATGCAGTACAAAATAAACACAAGAGCATTCATTCAACACCATAACATTCAATGCTAATTTACTTCAGTCGTATTTTCAGTCATTTGCAGGTTTATTCTGTTTTATTCTCTTCTTGTAAATCACAGCAACCTTTCAATCAGGCACAGCTGAGCTCATGAAATGCTTTGATTTATTTACAGTGAAGACAATTCTACCAAATTGTAGACAACATCAAGTAATGTACTGTAATGGAAAAAAGCAAGAACTCTTTAAGGCTGTCTAGAGCCACTGATTTAGGAAATAATAACCAAAGAGTAGGAACTTCAGCTAAACAGAAGGAAATGCATATACACATGTGTTGCATTTCAGTACTAGTTTTACCATGAAAAAACAAAACAAACAAACAAACAAAAAAAACACCAAAAACAAATTAACAAACAAACAAAAAAGACCCAATAGGCTGATTGTGGAAGCTACAAACTCAAAATTGTATTTCATCATGGCAGGCCTCACTATTGCCCATAGTAATTCTTACTAAACTAAAGGCAAAAGTGAATTGATGTAGTTATATACATGGAGTGGTTGGGGTGGATGGATGGGTCAACCATAAAAAGGAGATTAACAGAGCCATGTGCTTCCCTATTTCAAAGCAACACTGCTGTTCCCTAACTTCAACCATGTATTTATACATCTAACGTCCTCTCTTTTACCATATTATAAATTCACAGAGGCTGCAGAAGGAGAAGGTTTGCTTGATTGGTGGGCTGACAGAACATTCTACTTTATGTTAAATGAACAGCAGTCTCCTATGTAATTGTTTCCTTGAAAAATAACTGTCCGTAGACCTTAACTGCATGTTTTCCACTGTAATCACTACAATGAATAATCCTTCCCTCAACCTAACCAAGTTATTCTGGTGTCTATACCTAACCATACAGAATAGTGTATTATGTCTGCCATTATGGGGCACTTCAAGATACCCTGTTCAGAGGGAGGGACATGGTTGTTCAAGTGAAAGGACATATTCTGGATGGAGTCATTAATTTATTGTTTTTTCTTAGTTCTAAAAGTATTATTTCCCCTTGCTTTCCTCTCTGATATTAATTGTTTCACGACACACAAATGCGCTCTATATCTCTCTGGTATAAGGCTGGACACATTTGCATATGCATGCTAGATGACTTGCGTATCCTGTGTCCATTTGGACATTTTTTCATAGACGTCCTCAGTAATTAATATTTTGTGTCCACATGATGCAAAACACACATGAACAGTAGGTGCAGTATGGTGAGATGTCAGGGTGTGTAGGCACATCAGCAGCAACAAAAGTAGCAAAACCCACAACTACCTACATCCGTTTGATTCGTTTCTGCCACTGCACAGTGACAAGTCAGGGACAAGGCTTTGTTGCTACTTCTCTGGTGTTCCTTCTGGTGGAATCATCTAGTATTACAAGTATGTGAACGACTACAGTCACAACACATGTAACCAGTTGTCTATGCAAAGACATAATTAAAAAGCAAATACATCTTTGGCCTAAGTCTTGTAATGTGTGGCGCATTGCAGTTCCAACAACTCAAAGAGTATCTGAGGATAAAAACTAACTTTAGCAACCCATTTGTTTTTATAATTTATTTCCATTTGCTATATTTTGAATAACGATGCAAACCTTGTACTCTGAGACATTTTGAGCCTTGAGTGTAGCTTTTAGCCTCATTGCATATCATCATCTTTCCTCGCTCTCTGTATCTGCTGCTTCCTTCTCTCTGCTCTCTTTATTATTTGTGCATTATGGTCCACTGTAGATTAGAGTGGTTGGAGAGTGGGACTCATTTTCTTGCTCTGACTTCTGCTTTGATACTGCAATCCTTTCATCATCATATTATTGCTTCTGAGTATCTAATTGGGGTATTCAGAATTCATTTTGCTTTGTCATATGCCCTTTATCTACAAGAAAGACTAAGGGGAGTCAGTGTTTTTGCTTTATTATCAAACCTTATCCTAAAGCATAAACCTATTTCAATCAATTTTGTGTTTTCTAGTTAGTTTGTCGATGCTTTTTTTAAACACTCACATATCAGTCTCCCCTATTTCCTATCAGGGTGGTTTGCAAGGAAAACAGGGATATTCAAAATACTGAAAGGCAGATGGTTTGCTGTCATGGAAACTGTATATCATTAAATTGTTTTTTTCCATCATGTGCTGTAAATGTTCAGTTATTGTGTTACTACTGATATCTCCATAGTCTCAAAGAAAGGTAGAAATTTGGAAATCTGTCAACTTCTGTTCACAGTGATAGTAGTGCTAATTAGATCAGCATATTAAACTGTGTGAACCAACAAGCATTGAATCACTTATAGTAATAACATTGTTTCTAAAAGGTGTTACAGAAATAGAGTTTGAAAGTGCTTTGCAAACAGGACAAAACAGAAAAGGAGAGTAGACCATTGAAGAACAGGCGAAAGATAAGTGTTGCAAAAGAAATAAGTTAAATATGGCAAAATATCTGTATGTCATTGGCATAGCAATGAAAAGATACATTATGGAAGCAAGTAGATAGAGAATTAAATGGGACTGAAAACTTAACCTTGCGGTACACCACAAGTCATTTCAGTTTCAGCGGTGGATGAGTGAATTACCTGTGGTAACCACAATAAGTCTTTTTAAAAGGTAAGAATAAAACCAACTAAGTGCAGTAAACTTGATGTCAACCCAGGATTCCAAACAGTAAATTAAACCGGCATGGTCAACTCTGTCAAAAACTGCTCACATGGATCTAAATTGGGTTTCTTTTAAAAGAGGTTAGACCCCAGCGCATTTAAAAGAAGGTGGAAAATGCCATCTGTGACATTTCCTAAACTAGCAAAATCAGACAGACTATATCTGTGAACAATGGAATTGTGACATGAGTCACATGGTTAATACAATAGAATAGTTATCAAACTGTGGTTACCAATCTGCTACTGCAAACATATCAATGAAATGCAAATGATAATAATAAAATAATAGGATAGTTTACAAAGCTGAAATTGCTTACTCACAATGAAGATGCTGTCCGAAAGTAGCATTATTGTGTTTCATTTCTTGTATTTGAGAATTGTATGAGCAATTCAATAACATCAGTATTTATTTGATTGGTTTATTGAATTAGTGTTACAATTTGGATCAACCCTATGAACCCAAATTTGTGCTCCCGTACTTTTTTTTTTGTCTCTCACTGTGTTCTTTATTGTTATTATTTTATTTTATTTTTATGCATGTATTTATTTATTTGCAATATGTTATTGTCCACATGTTTTTTTGTTTTACCAGTTTAGAACTTTTTTCATAATGAAAACCTTCCAAACCTACCAACAGGCTCTGGGGTTCTGAGGGTTAGGCAGAAATAGAAATGTCAGTTTTTCTTTTTTTCTTTTTTTCCCCCTCTAATCTCACCCCTGACTTGGTGATGGAGACATGTGATGACTTATTGTAAGGCACATTTCCCCCCAAGTTTCCCTCATCCAGGGGATCCTATAGCAGTTAAGTTTGGCCTTTCAGTTGTGGAGCTGTTACCAAGTGATTTACTTTCTGGGAAAATTACAAAAAAAAAAAAGGTTCAGGTTTACTACACAAATAAACATCAATGGGCTTAAATTGCAGAGCAGTTGTTCCATAATTAAATACATTAGCTATCCTTTTGTCATTCGTGGTTCATTTCATACTGAGAGGCAATCTTCTTTCATATGTCATCTCCCTGTTTAAAGTTCATCTAACATGCATGACTAAACAACACAATGTATTCTGCATTACACACTGTTGCTCTCCCTTCTTCTTCTTATCTGTCTGTGGATCAAGACTGGATCTGCAATAATTAGACAAATATTTGAGCTTGATTTGCTGGTGTAAACACAATATATGGGTCCAGATTTGATAGCGTGCTACATAACACAAAAACAAACACACACATCCACAAGTGACTATTATGTCTATGCAGTTTAATTTTTATTTCCAAATTGGGAGAATATCTTGTTGCAGTAGTTCAAGTATGCAAGTGTCTTTGTGTTGTCTTTTTTTTCCCAAGGACATTTCACACCTTAAAGCATTTAAAGATATAAAAGAAAAAACATAATTACTTTTTTCCCCCCATGAATCATCAAAAACATTTACTCTTATACTTATCACTGTGCAAGAGTTCATCTCACATTTCCTGTGTAATCTCATGAAAGATTTAGTGTTAATGGAATGGTTTGACACTTTCAGAAAATGTGCTGTAGCCGACTCCCTCTGCACCCCAAATTATCACTGTTAGTATAACTTAGCTTAGTATGAAGACTGAAATCAATGAGAAGCATCAAGCCTGGTTCTGTCCAATGTTAAAGAATAACACTAGCAATGCCTCAAAAACTTCTATATTGACAGTGATTTACACTGACAGTGACTGTCAAAAAATAATTAATACACTCCTAAAATCACAAACAACAATTATCTGTCCAGTCAGTACTGATTTGCAGAATCTCCAGTATATAATGGTTGATTAACAAAGCTCATAAAATGCTAAATTTTGAATGAACTTACAGCAATGTTTAACATAGGTCTCTGTATGAGTGCTATTTAGGTTCAAAACTGGCAACCCCATGATAAATGATACAGCTAGACTTGGGGGCTGCAACATAAAGTGAAGATTTTAGATTAACATCTTAGGCATAAAGTGGAAACACATGAGCAGCCATGGGAGCATAGTGCAATCTAGCATGGTGGTACAAGACTTCCGTTTACTCTTTTTCAGCTGTTGACAAAACATTTTCAACCCAGGCACCACCCAAAAACTCATGCACTGCCACTGCAAAGCCTGTTGGGGGGGGGGGGGTGCAGATAGGTGGAACAACAGAGATTTAGGTCTGTATTCAGACCTAGTTACTTTTTGCATACTGTGTAGGGTTATAAATGTCATTTTAAAACATTAAAATGTGCTCAAAGACTCATCACAATTGAATTAAAGCATGATTTTTTTATATTATTTATCAAAATTCAAAGAAATGGAAACACTTCACACTATGGTCAGGTTAATTCTGTGCATTAATAATACATGCTTCAAACCACACTGGAGTCCAGCTGTGGCAAACAGAGTGAGTTGGACATACACTACCGGTCAAAGGTTTTAGGACACCCCAATATTTCCATTTTTTTAATGGAAATTATGCATGACTCCTACATTTTTAAGTGTTATGACAGTCTGTGTCTCTCTTCTATTGTTAATTGCCTTTTCCTCACCATTTTTATACCAACAAACTACTTTCTGCAGCACAATACTGTTCAAATAATGCTCTGGAGGGTTTGGTGTCATGGTGTGTTCCAACACTACTTTTATGCAGACGGAGGGGCTTGTAAGTGATCAAGAAAGGTTGGGACACCTGTAGGATTTGGTAGCACAAACTTTCAAGGCTTGATCAACCTCCATTGCTGCAGAACAGCTTTAAGTTTTAACCCATTTCTTGTTCCCTGAAAAAGGTCTTTTAGTAGAATTCTGAAATTTACGTTATTTTTCAGTTTTGGGCAACCCTATCTTTTTTTTTTAACATCTGGCAGTTCACCACTTACCGTTGTACCATTTCAAGCTAGTCATTGGACTTGAAATACTTGAATTTCAAAAAAAAAGGAAACACTTTTGACCGCTCATGTAGTTTAGAAAGACTTGCCTAATGTGAGTGTCTAAGGTTCTACAATCCACACAAAGTCATTGAGGCCAAGAAACTCTCTGTAGACCAGACAAAAATCCTAACAAATAATAGATCAGAACAAGGCTATAAACCATTTCTAAAGCTTTCAGTGGTCCATGGAACACAGAACCCTCGGTTGTTGAGAAGTGGAAGAAGTTTGAAACCACCAGAACTGGGCCTGAAGTTTGACATTCAACCCAGGCCTTTCTTGAGAGCAGTGCACCAAGTACCCAAAACTCACTTTGACAGAGTCTAAGAAGTCTTTGGCAGAGGAGTAGAACCTGTCAGAATGACAACCATCTCAGCAGCGCTCCATCAATTAGGCTGTTGTAATAGAGCAGCAAGATGGGAACCACTCTGAATAAAATGATAGTCACATGAAATTTGTGCAACGACACTGTGAAATTATAAAATGCCAATTTTGTCCTTTTAAAAATAATTCTACAACACAATCAAGCGCGCAACAAGTGAAATAGTCCAAGTAATCTCTGAAGCGAATCCATGCGTGAATAAAATGCTACAAACCCTTGAATAATGCTATTCAAAGTTGAAGGTGCCCTCATGTGGTTTTTTTTGTTTGTTTGTTTGTTTGTTTTTTGATGAGCTAAATGCATTCACTGGAAACTGGTTATGTTTAAATTCTTTACTTTTGTGGGGAATGAGTCATCTCACAAGTTCACCTCATCTGCAGGCTCCATTAAAGAAAACTCTCAACATTTCTTAACTTCATACTTTTGGTCTGTGTGCAGCACAGATAATTGTATGCATTTGTGTGTGTGTGTGTGTGTGTGTGTGTGTGTGTGTGTGTGTGTGTGTGTGTGTGTGTGTGTGTGTGTGTGTGTGTGTGTGTGTGTGTGTGTGTGTGTGTGTGCGCACGTGCGTGCGTGTGAGTTTTAGAATGTTAGAATGTTCACCTACACAAACACACACAAAGGTGAGGCACACACTAATATTTTTTATAATAGCCCAGAATTTCTGCTACACAGATTTGCACACTTGACATGCTCCAGTTCCTGCACACATTTCTAGCAGAAGAAGCACATATTCTCTACACTTTCCTGGAAGGGACCTGCTGCCTGGTCCACAGTCTGTCACTAAAACTAAATGAGGTGCTTCATTACTGCAGAATGAAGATGAAGGTCAATATAATATAATAGCTTTACCACAATGCGAGATTTAAAAGCAAGTGCTTTCCAAGTACAACAGCGAATGACTGTTGGAACTAATACACCAGTTCCCACTTAGATAAAGTAGGATGCTTCAGTGTAGTGCTCTCTAAAAATGTGAAATGAGTGGAATCTCAAATAAATGTGTATGATGACTAAAACTGAAATAGGTCCCTTCTTCAGTGGTTGTGAGGCCGTTCAGTTGGACAGCCTAATTCTGCAAATGCTATGTTTGTTTTCGGAAGGAAAAAAATCTTTTGTTCAAAAAGTGCACCTTAAATGGTTAGTCTTGTTTTCTAATGGTGGTGACTTTTAACGTGCACAGTGTCTGGACACAGGTTGTGAGGGGGTGTCTTCGTTATTGAAGTTAGAAAAAATAAAGAACAAAGAACTCTGGCAATCACTAAGAGACCTGTATGCCCTGTCTCCTGAGGCAATCAAATCAGACTTGGTCAGGTCCATCAATTTTAATAAGAAGGTTGATACTTGACACTGCACCAGAAGAAAACACCAGGTTAAAGTAAGACAGCTCGCTATGTTTCAACTTGTTTGTCACAGTTTTAATGAGGAGAGCAGAAACTTGCCAACTTCTACGATCAAAGCTTCGATGACCGGTATGAAAACTCTACCATGGGTTCTTTGAATAGAAAAATAGGCTGCTGGTTAGTTTTATTTCAGGTTTGATGAAGTGGACAGCCTATTAACTTTAAATCAAACTCGAATCTCTTATTTCTTCTTTTCAAAGAGATACAAATCCCAAACGGTGATTCTACAAAGCTTTTTTTTATGTTCATAAATGTGAGGATAGCGATGGTTAGCTGACCCAAACCTGAAAGTAGAGAAAGATTGGGAAAACATCCAAAAGTACTAATAAGTGTCTGGACTTTTTTTGGTTTTTAGTCTGCAGCTACAATTTTGCTTTACAAGGGTATATTTGTTAGCACTTTGAGCTAACAGTTCTAAAATATTTTGATTTGTTTTATATTTTTTAAAAAGTCCAAATTATATATAATTTTTAATATGATAATAGCAATAGAATGAAATTACTTGGGAGGAAGGACTGTCTCTTAGAAAATTTTTGACAATTATTGTACTATTTGTCATCATGCTCAAATTTGGAAATGTCAACCTCATGGTGGTCAGTCTTGCACTGTTTACTGATATTAAAAGTACTGCAATCCCTGCCATTGAAACTATTACATTTTCCCCATTTCATTAGCACTGATACTTAAAGAATGACAACGTTTAAGTAGAACTCATATTTTCTGTGAGTTGTGTTGATAATTGGGCAGTGTTGAAGTTCCACTTCCTACTGGGATAGTGAGCACGGCAACCACTTTTTCCTTCTCTTATAGGCACAGTGGAAGACAAAGCAAAATATTGCATTACTGACCTTAGAGCAGGTCAGGGCAATGCTAACAGCAGCAGACCAGAAAGACCACCTGTAAAAGACATTTTTAACCTATACAAGACAGATTACCGAATGTGACAGGTAATACCATTCTCTTATGCCAATGTGCTCAATGAGCAAACTGTTCACTACCTGTGTTTAATGAGGCAATTAATGACAAAGATGAATGTTTAGTTTGACTTTATCTTTTCTATCTAACTTATCAATGTGGCAAATGTCAGAGCACAAATGCATAATTCACACTAGTAATGTTGCTAGTAAAAATCCAGTGTTTACAAATATTGTTTCATGGCTTTTTTTCACATCTTCCACTGCTTTGCACTGGTGGTTTCTGTTATTTTTTCCAAATTAAAAATAAAAAAGAAGAGAAATGTTCTATATTCTGTCATCTATTGTCCTATTGCATTCCCTGATGTTTTAGGTTGTTTGCTTCCTTAGGTATTGCTTCCTTATCCATATTGATATAGTTAGACAGGTATCATTTCAAAGTCAGAATGGGGGCACTGGAGGGAACATAATGACCAATGTCAGCAGGACTCATCCAATGAGGTACATGAATAGCTGTACAAAATTGTGTGGCAATAGTTTGTGAGATATTTCAATGTGAAACAAAAACCTACATTAATAGACACTGGCATTGCCACTTTACTAGCATGGCCAAAATCCTATAAAGCATGCATACGCATTTAACTTCACAAAAGGTGAGATCCTGTGGCCTTCCCTAATTTGCAATTTGCCTTTTGACTGATTAGTACTAATACTGAGATCAGACAAAAAAACAAACAAACAAAAAAGATCTGATGTAGAGGGAGGTGATCAGTTGGTTTAAATTAAGTCTGCCTGCCCATTGTCTTAGATTAGAGGAACCATTTGGTTACACTGGTTCCAGAAATAAAAATCTCATTCCTTTTTACCAAATGGTGGGTAACTCACAGAGGCGTTACAGATAACACCATTTCTTCATTTCATTTAGGTGCCTACAAAGACACAAAATGAGCATCACACATACACATCACGGCCATCCATTTACCGTGTACCCTCCCATTTGCATCCAGGGTCAACATAAGCCTGGAGCTCATTTGAATAACTAGGCTGTTGAATGCTAACATGACTCACAGCATGGACCTCTGTGAGTCACTAAGTGTGACTGCCTGATTTCCTGCCTGCGCTCATGATTACAAGGTTATGCATGTGGTGGGCTGTGTCAGCAGGTAATACTGCCACTGTGATTTTTCCATGTTGCAGAGAAATGTACCTCTTGCCTTATGATTATGGTCTTGTGATATGTTGATTGTTGTCCAGGCTGCCTACATCCTCAACAACCTCGATCTATTGTGGCTAGAGAAGAGATTATGTAGCCTAAGTGTGTGAATGAGTGGGAAATGTTGTTTCAGGTACATGTGAGGCAAACTGCAATTCAGGAATTCAGGTTAGAAAAATAGATCCATGAGATAAAAGGCTTATCAGATACCAAAATACTGTGCAGTGTTTTGTAGTACTGTATACTGAAAAGATTTTATTGCTCTTTACAGTCATCACAAAGGCAACCATTCTAACATTTCATCAACAATCACATGGTAAAATCTAGAAATACAGGATTTAGGTAACAGATTCTTTGACTGCTTTCACATGTGACTAATCAATGCAGCCATGTGGTTGATGAGGTTCAGCCAGGATGCAACTGTATTTCCTGGAGAACTCTGTATTTTTGCCAGACTCTTCTACACACCACTTCTAGACCTACATTTAAATAAATGTGGGCACAGTCTTGGCGTCTTTCTTTATATGGCTTACAATGCAACAGTCCAAACTTTCTGCTGTGACTGGGTACGTTTTAGATGAACCGAACAAGTTGTTTTTTTTTTTTTCAACTTTTCTCACAGGTGGACTGAACTAGATGCCATGCAAGAGAACAATATTTAGAGACATTTTAGTTGAAACTGTAATAAAATGGGAAAGGGTGTAGTAAGGGTAACCTAACATTTAGATACTGTAGTACAGGTATGATCTGTTCACAGTGAATTTAAAACAGTGAATCATTTTATGTCTTTGTTGGCCAAAGCAGACTGATTCAATTATCAGACTTAATGGATCAGACAGGAGACAAGACAAGTGAACATTAACGTCCTCCTGTCTGGTCCACGCTGATATACAGTACAGATTTTAAGCAACTATTACTCCTGTGTTCTAATGATACATTGTGCTTGCTGATGATGTTGAAAGACTTACTGATGATTTAAAAAGCCCTGTGCAATTATGTTAGCACATGAATAAAAATGTGAGTTTTCATGGAAAACATGAAACTTGTCTGGCTGACCCCTCTTTCTTTTGAATAGTAGTGTATATTATATATTTTCATGGCAAGTAACGAGATGATTCTCACAGTGAAAGTGCTGGATGAAGGAGAAATGAGCAGGCTTAAAGACCAGGATGACTTTGACACAACATTATGGCCAGCATGTCCAGAGCAGCAAAGTCTTCGAGTTGTCTCCAATCTGCAGTGGTTAGCTCCAACTTTAAAAGGTGTAAGGCACTATCAAGAACCAGCAGCAGGTTTCTGGGTACATTTCTGAGGGCAATTCAGGCTATTCCATCTAGTCCAAGAGTTTTTGTGTCACAGAAATATTAAGGATGGTTTTGAGAGGAATACTTTGCACCATACAATGCATTGCATCCTGCGTTGTTTTGTTGCTACACATGGAACAGAAAGCCCCTATGACTGGTATGCAGCCTGTGGAATTGAACCTTGGAGCCTGGTCTAATGTGTTTTCTTTAACGTCATGGGGATGGCCAGGTAATGTGCATCATTTTTCTGAATTCAGCAAAGCCATGACCTACTTAAGCAGGATAATACACTCTTGCCTCACTAGACTGTGCTGTAACATCTCCAGTCCATGACCACTTCTTTACATTAGGCCTTTCTAACATTCATTCATAACTGTGGATTTTAATAAATCCTTTGAATATGGATAAACTTTTGTTCTAACAATATCCTCAGAAAATGCCTGGATAATGGTGATGATCATATTACCAATATAAACTGTGGCTCAAAATCGTCCTTTCAGCTGATTAACACCTAAACCTCAACATAGGCATTTGAAACAAGCTGCACACAAACAGATTTGTAACAAACTGACATTAGCAGAAGTCTAACTCTATAGGCAGGGGGATTAAACTAATATCTGAGTGTTCTCCAGCTGCTAGTGACGTCTCGATTTTATGTTGATTATGGTCTTGACAGCGATAATCAGCAACTGTCAAATGTTTTGACTCCTATAATAGAGGAAAATGACACTGGATCTGTGTATGAAAAAATGGAGCCATTATCCTTGATTCAAAATTGGAAAAAATAAATAAATAAACCAAACAAAACCCAAACAATCAGCAATGCGTAGGGTAAAAATGTCTGCTGATCAGCATGCAGTGCGAGTGTTTCCACTAGCCCCTGGCATTGTTCATAATCAAACAGCAGACAATACAGATGAGTTTGAATTCCTAGCAGAACAAGATAATGACAGATAACAGAATGAATCAGACTGTACTGACACCAATAATGATGAGCCCTTCCCCTCCCTCGCTCTCTCTCTTTGTGTCTTTCCTACTATCTTTCTCTTTCCTCTCTCCCCTTATTTGTATCATATCTTTCACTCTTCTTCTATTGCTCTGTCAACACACAGGCACTCTCTCTATTAGAACAAGGCATTGATAAGAGGGAAACTCATTCTCTGTGGAACTCTACCAACACTTTCGAATAATGTCATGCACCAGACACCAGAACTGATTCATTATTGTTTCCTCGGTGTTTATCCCCCACGACCAAAATGTTAATTTTGCACCAGGACAAAAAAGGGAGCAGTTTTGTTGTAGTGTCTCATCACAGATAGCTGAACTGAGGCCAGAACGTAGGATGTTAATTTTGCAAAAGGTTTCTGAAAGGTTTCCCGTTTCATTCATGGCATCTTTCATTCATCCAGTTTATGTTGGTAGTGCACAGAGGTCATGGTGACAGCAAGACGACCTGTGAAAGAGTAAGAGGGACTCGAACACGGAACAGTAGCTGAGAGCTGCATTCAAACTGCTGACGTCACATTTACACAGTCTGCCTGTTCACCCGTAGTTATACAAAGCCCCATGAAAGGGAGCAGTAGATTAGAGGAGCTGCTTCCATTTCATAAAGACAAAGCCTCCTAGCTCATGCCTGTAAAACACAGGGCTAAGGATAAAAATAATTGTCTGTTTAATCTCAAGTCGTAGGGATTTTGGAATAAGTGAGTACAAAGACTTTGAGTTTAACATGTAGTATATCAGTGGGTTGGCCTTGTGTCCCAAGGGTCTAAAAATGTGTTCAAACCAACTGTATTTTTTAAATCCATTTGTGTGATTTGACAGCTGTGGGTTTTTCTAAGAACTAAGGATGAAGCAATATTTTACTCTCAAGTCAATATCATATTTTGAAAGCATGACATTACTCATTTCCTATAGTATAAAGGTGTCATAGGTGGCCTGTTGGTGTTTGTTTCTCCTGAATGGCGACAACAAATTCAGGTGGAGCAATAGGTCCCCTGTGGGATAAACAAACAAAAACAAAAAAAGTCCTGCATGATTTATTTTGCGAGTCAATGATCACAGACCAGTTATAAGTGACTAAAAGTCAGAATGCAAACAGTGTACTGGAGCTTGTACAGAAGGAAACCAACATCCAGATCCGTACAGAGAAACCAAGATGAATTTCAGTTGTTACTTTGTACTAACTTTTGTTTATTTTTTAATTATATATAGTAACAGTTTCAGCATTGCACCACACTGACACACCGTGGGTGTGTGTTTGCTGCCACTGTCTTGCACATCAACACTTATTCATTTTGTCACATTTATTTTTTTTTTCAAAATGTCCACTTCAGTCAAGTGTGTTTTGTTTTTCCTTGTACAAAATGTTCCACTTCTTTATGCGCAAATTAAAGAAAACCGCACAAAAACAAGCCCGTGGAAATGCACCTGTTGTGTTCTTGCTTATTATTCTGCCATTCTAGTATTTCAAAGTGCTTCAGAAGTCTCTTGGTGTGTGTGTGTGTGTGTGTGTGTGTGTGTGTGTGTGTGTGTGTGCGTTTGTTTGGGAGATAGAGAAATAGGTGACAGATTGTTGCACAGTTTGTGAAGAAAATGACATTCATATTCCTCTGACACCTCTATTTCTTGCTCTCTCTCCCTACTATGAGTGTTGTGTGTCTGTAGGCTGTGAGTCTTCAACAACAGGGAGTGCAGATGTGGCCCACAAAACAAGACACAAATTGGGTTTGTTGTGTTCCTCACATACCGTATAGAGTCATATAGAGTTGCTGTTCCCACAAGCATATGCCGGATTCGCAGAGTTTGAAGCAGATGCCTCATTTTGGAGCTGTGTGCAATATTCTCACACACACACACACACACACACACAAAAAGTAGAGACAAATTTGTAAATACATTTTGTGCCACACGGCTGATGCATTTTTCCGATGCTGGCAGGAAGCGTTTGCAATATTAGGGTGATTAGAATGTGGGCTAAACTAATTTGATGATTAATGTGGTGTTGTGTTTATTTACCCTTTATGAATTCTCTTCAATCAGTGTGTCAATTTCATAGCAGCAGGGAACTAATGGGAGTTGTTAAGGCAGTACAATTTAAAATAAATAATATATTTAACTTGGAAACAGGCTTGAAATTAGTTTTAATAGAAGTTAAATTTACACTTCAAGTTGGGCCAACTCCTGTTGTTGCTATTGTTATTATTTTCAGTGTTATTGCTCTTAATATTAGATTAGTGTTGTTATTGTGTCTGTCCCAAATAGCCCAGTGACTCAGCAGTCACCCAAGGTGCATCTCGGTTTTCTAAACTGCTTCCATTACTTGTGTATTATGATAATTCATGCTGCCTTGGATATAAGGAAGAGATGGAAATAAGACATACAACAGAGAAACACATTTAGCAGAATGAAATATCCTCTTATGGTGACAATCATGCTGAATTTCTAAAAATAAATAAATAAATAAAATAAAATGCTGTATTTCTGACAATGCCGTATGGGGGAATGAACCACAGCTTTGGCAGAGTACTGTGGTTTCTTGTGATTAAACATGTTGTTGCAACGCTGTAGCAAGGTCATATTTGCATATGCAAATTAGGTCTTTGACCAGTCAAAAAAGTTAGGCCTTCTGCCTAACTTTGAGGAAAATTTCATCAATTTGCTGCTCTCGCTTTATCCTTTATAGGGTCACCAATTCTATCCTCACTGTGCACGAGGTGGAGTGCATCCAGGATAGGTCACCAGTCTATGGCAGGGTCAGCTACATGAAATCTAGATTTGTTCTAAGCTTGCTGCAAACTGACCATAAGTGTTTCTCAAAATTAGAATTCCACTGCACGTTTTCCACAAATTTAAGTTGCTCATGAAAGTGTTCGGTGTGGTTTTCCCTTTCATTTTGGACTCTTTGCAACCTCTGTGTGGAGAGATAATCTGTGGAGACTGTGGAAAACAGCTGTCTGAAAAACTTGCCCCAGAACCCACCTGTCTCCAGTCAGGGATGTCTGACCTGGAGTTCCAGACCTGCACTTCAGTCTTGTTCTTTTCCCCACCTACCAACCTTGATAGGTGGACATTGATTGGACCATCACTTAATTCCCTCCTCCAACCGGACTGCAGTAATCACCACGCCAGGTTTAAATCTGTAGCCAATCATGTGCCCTAGTAGCTCAACAGGTAGAGTGAGCCATCCAGAAACAGGGACCAAGTCTTTCTCTGATTCTTCCCCCCACTTTTCTGTCTCTCTCTCTCACTGCTGCCCTGTCAATAAAGCTGAAAAAGGCCCAAAAAAAAAAAAAAAACTTTAAGAAAAAATACTAAAATCTGCAGCCAATCACAGTCAGGGTGGCTGTGACTTAATGTGAGCAGCTCGCCTTGGTGCCTCTCGTATCTTTGTGTTTAGTATCAATATGCGACTTCTGTTACCAGCTGTGTAACTCGACTAGCAGTTGCATCTTTTGAGTTCTATAATGTGTGTTCTGGAGCACTTGTTTGTTTAGTTTTACACTCACACTAATTTGTTAGTTACTTTTGTTAGTCACATTGGTGTTGTGATTGAATCTTTGTCTGGCTAGGAAGTTTAGTTTTGCTCTTTTCTTCTTGCTATTTTTTTAACAACCTTGTTAACCTTCATTTGATCTTATTTGGTTCTTGGATTTAGCAACATCCATCATCTTGGTTTTCTTTGTTGTCACCTTTTCTGTTAATTACATTACTTAGCAATAAATTGCTTTACCTAACTGATAACACCCAAGTTTTTTTGGTCGTTGTTGCTGTCGTTGTTTTTGTTACCCCCAGCTGACCCTAGACAGCTCGGTCATAACTAAAACTATGACTTTAATTTTTATTCTTTTGCAAATTTGTGGCAACTATTGTTAGAATTTGAAAAATGTTCTTCATTTCATTATTCACTGCTTTGTTTATTTGCCAACTGATCAGTCTGCACACTTGCTTATTATGTGTTACTGACAGTCTTTAAACAAGAAAGAATCTTGGTTTCAATGGACACCTGTTGGCCTGCTTACCAGCCAACTAATTTCTATTAAATAATAATAATAATAATGATGATAATAATGAACATTTCCTCTAAGAACTTCTGGTGTGGTGTCAGTACTCTTAGATGTGTTTGGCTACTGTGTATCACCAAATTGTTGTAACGAAGGAGCAAGTGCCAGTTCTGGAGATGTTTTCCCTCATATTAAGCAGATCAGGTTTCAAGGTTTTATTTTAGTGGTTTTTACTCCTAATCACAGTGAGATGGCAATATTTCTGAGCAGTATGACACTTCTGTAAACTTTTTACTAGTAAGTGCTCTAAGGTTTGAGGTTGAGATTAGGTCCAACTACAGAGTTTCTAAGAGGTAGAGTTTAACAAACTGTCTGCTGAGCTATTCCAAGGCCAGTTATGTGTAATACATTATTGATATAAGATGACTAATCAGGTTGAATCCAAATCTGTTTTGTAGCACTGGAAATAAATATAAAATTATAACTTGTACAAATGGTTTAACTATTGTACAAATATAGTATTATCAGAAAAATACAGTATTATTAATTCAAGATTCAAGACGTTTGTCACAAACACAATTATACATAGTATAATGTGCAGTGAAATGCATTGTACACCTGTTCCAAACAGAAACAATAAAAATAATGAAATAAAAACACACAAAAAATATGCATATATATATACGTACATACACACATACACATATACACTTATATGCATGTATATATATATATATATATATATATATATATATATAGATAGATAGATAGATAGATAGATAGATAGATAGATAGATAGATAGATAGATAGATAGATAGATAGATAGATAGATAGATAGATAGATAGAAATGAACAAAATAAATAAATCAAAGTACAATATTATTATACAAATGCAGTAATATTGTACAAATCCAGTATTATTATGCAAATACAGTATTGTGGTACATCAGAGACGCTAAGCAGAGACAATGATGAAAAGGTTTCATTCACTAAAAAGTAGATTTTTCTTCCTTTTTTTTAACTGTGCAGAAGGTATGGTGTTTTGACTATGTTAGCAAGACAGTTTTCCTTCTTGTCAAAATGCACTTTGGGAGTTGTAGTTGGCTTTTCTGCATATGCCTTTAAGCACACAGGCTTTGCCCTTTGGCTTTTCATTTGCTACCTCATTTGCAAGTTAGTCAAGCTGTTCGCTCTCTCTGTTTGCTTTGTTTATATCTCATCAAGAAATAGTGTTACAGGCACTAACATTTATTCATTGAACCAATAAGTACTAACAATAATGTGGACCCTGACATTTAAACCATCTGCACTATTGAAAGGCTCTGAGGATTCTGAGCAAATCGGACATCAAACTGTTTTTTTATAATCCTCTGCTATTATTTCAAGTTTTAAATGCCATGCTTCCCTATAATTATTTGAAAAAAACAATACAACGTTGTGTCAAAAAAGGCATCACTATCCAAAACCAATGTGAACAGTAATAAGCAGTTATATATAAGTAGACAAAATGACAATATAAAATATGACAATATGACATTAACTGTGATATTAATGAATTGCCTACACCAAACACAGTGTGACTAACTAGCAGGATGACTCATGTCTAGGTCAGTGAGTACTTATGTGGAAGGTGCTTTTTCTCCTGCACATTGCATTCAATTCATATACAACTTGAAAAAGCCTCTCTCCACCAGCTCCCCATGCTACCAAAACAAATGTCAGATATATCAGGATTCCCTTCCCCTACACACTGAGCCAATAGGAGAATAGCAGTGCTTGTTTTCCTAACAAATGTCAGATATATCAAAAATTCCACTCCCCACACTGGAGTCACACAGGTGAATGTGTAGCATATTGTGAATACTAATAGGGTGTTATATAAATCCCATGCAGCCTCTACGAGATTGACATGTCTCAGGGAGGACACATGTTTGCAGCTACAGACAGGAGTGTGTAAGTGTGTGTTTCAGGGACTGTGCCTCCTGATAATGCTACCAGGTATGTGTGGGAGTGAACAACAGAGTATATGTGGTATGGACGAGGTTACTTTATAAAAAGAGGCATTTTTCTGGTAGTCCTCGTGCATCAACATGCATACAGTGTCAGTAGTCTGTGAATATGTGTAGGGGCATCATTCTATATATGTATCATAGGTGACAGTTGGCAGCGTCTGGCAAGTTATTGCGGATGATGAGTGGAACTGTGATGTTTCCCTCTTTAACGCTCCCTAAATCTTTTACTCTTGGTGGAGAAAAGATAGACTTGTCCACTCTTACTAAGCAACAACTTGAAAATTAAAGCCATTGTGGAAGCAAACACTGCAGTTCCTCAAATGATCACTGGAGGCTGGTTTCAAAAATGAGACAATCCCATAGACTTCAATATTAAAATGCCCAGTTTCACCTGAGAATCAAACATTTTACAGCCTACCAGAAACATTTGGTCTCTATAGCTGACTGCATAATACATAACTGCTTTATGGGAGAGGATTTTTTTTTTTTTTTATATAACTCACCTATTTCAATCGTAATAAGGCTTAAAATTATGTATAAAGGTGAGTGTCGTCACAAGATCGTCCATGAGCAAGAGAGATTTGCATGTTTTTGTATACAGCTGGTGATTTTCATGTATATTAGTTTTGATCCATCCCTAAATATTTTACTGTGGCAATGCTGGAACAAAGTCATTCTTTAGCAAGTCACAGGTCTAAAGGATCACAGATATAGTCACAAGTCCCAACCAATAATCCCAAAAAGTCCAAGTCCAGCATTTAGAGGCACATATCCCAAATCAAGTCAGTATCATCAAATCCCATCGAACTTACCAAGTCAAGATCCATAAATCCTAAGTTTTAAGTTGTTAAGAAAATGAATGTATTTTATGAGTAAATGCTCTTATTCATTGTAATACTATATAACTGTGTGATGTGTAACTCATATGAAGCTGTGCTCAGTAATATTCCATGAAGTCCTATAAAGAGGTGCCAAGGACTAGCCGGCAGCAAACTAGAGATAACACATACCAAGATGTGTAACTCACACTTACGTGCCTGTATAAAGTGATGCTGTTTCCCACCTTTGTCAGTCCTACCTTGACCTCGACTACCTTGGTGGGAGCACATTTTATTTCTACTGTGTCCCATGTTGATGATAAAATACAAATTTACCGCTAATCACTGAGTTTAATTTAAGAATCAATCCAACAACAACCTCACTGGGACTGAAAGTATCGATATTTCAGTATTGATCTTCACACCACTACTCACAACACTTTGACATGATGCCACTGTGAACAGCCAAGTATTACCAGGCTTGTATGTTCTTAATTTTCTTTTTTAGTCAATCAATAACTACCAGGGGATGACTGAGTTAGAGTTATACATTTTTAAATTCTCAGTATGTATTTTTCAACAGAATACCATTTGGCTCTTTATGCAAAGGCACTGATAAGTGGTGTTTATTGCTCAAGTTGTAAAACAGCACCACATGTGCTGTTTTAAATTTTTCCAAAGGGATATCATCTTCAAGGTAACAATATCCGAATGCCTTCAGGTTATATGTGTCCAAAAGAAGGATACATAAATAAGTCTAAGTTTCAAAGATGATGTCTTCAAATGGATTTGCATGATTTTAAATCTATTCTTGCTGTCAGATGGTCAAGTCAATAAAGTGTTTCAAGCACACAAAATGCAATGTCTTGAACTGTAGTTGTATAAAAAAAGAGAAGCTCCCACACATGCTGCATCTCTACCCAACAGAAGGCAAATTCAGCTTAAACTAGATTGTGCTTTTTTAAGGTCAATATAAACACTGTCAAACTCAATAAGCAACTAGTGAGAATTTCTTGAATTTGGTCTACTCTGGGCCTGTATTCAATATCTGCAGGTTTACTAGCTGTATATTTAACTTAATTTGGCTTTGGAGTTGTGGTGCCTTCTCCTTTTTAATATAAAGGAGATGCATACAAAACAGGATAAATAAAGTTATATACTTTTTACTATAAAAATAAATATAAATTGAAAAAAAAGAAAAGAAAAACTAATCCTATGAAAATGTTAATGTGAGATTTGTAACTGAAGTGCGGGCATTTGGTTGACAAACTGCACCACTGAAGATGAGAGAAAGGTTGTTAGAATCCATTCCATGTTGTACAGTGAGTAGTAGAAGGCCCCGTGCTAAAGAGGGGGATACCTTCACAAATACATGTATATCCTGCAAAGCTCTGCAGACCTGGTGAATCAATGCATTTAAGTTTAGTATGGTACAGTGTTTCCTCTAGGATTTTTTGCAGCTGCAGCGGCAGGCTCCCCGGGAGCCATGGCAACATAAACAAATGACAATTAACTGCAGATTTTCCTTATACAACCTATTTATGGAATGGCCAGTTGAAAATGACTTTTTAAAGGCTGAATGTTAAGATTAAAAAAATATATATTTTAACAAGCTCATCTGAAAATGCAGTCAGCAGTTATTCATACATGGTGTGAATACATGTATGAATACATGAAATTCCTTCATCAGTCCAATCCAGCTCTGGGGACAGTGAATGGTGATCTCATCTTTGATACTGTCAGGGAAAAGGTCAGTTGTGTATTTTGTACTTAGTCATGACCATCTCTCATCAGGGCTTCCCTTGCTGTGAGTGGTGAGAATTCACATTTCTGACTGTGACAAGTCTTGACTCAAGGCTGAACCTGTCAACGAGCACAAAAGAAGGGCAGCAAAGAGAAGGATGTCATGGCTATTAAATGTCACTGGAATAATGAATAATTTGACTTTTGGAACACCTACTCTTCAGTGACACTTAAGTATTAGTCTCTGAATGACTTCTAGGGCTTTTGCTTGTTTGATTGTTTTATTTATTCCAGCAGAAGTCCAAATTTTACTTTCTGTTGGCTTACAAAAGCTTGCTCAGCGGTAGAGGTAACATGTTTATCTTGACGTGAATCGTCACTTTGAATGTACTCTGATACAATCTGTTTTAACATTGCAGTTTCTTTATAAGATAATAGGAGCTTCAAAGTGTTTTAGAGAATGAAAATGGGCAAAAGAATCATCTCACAGAGAGCAACTTGTTAAACGGAAGAATGAAACTGCCAGCATTTAACGCATAAGCACATAAAACAGTATTGGCAAAAATGTAAAAAAATAAATAAATAAAAATTATTAGTCCTTAGAAACCGGAATTATCAGCATTACAAGTAAAACATTTACCTGTACCAACAATCCAAGCTCACTTAGTGTTTCTGTTCTGTTTTACTTGTGTGGAATTTTTTTTTGTCTTTAAATAACTCAATGGAACATGAAAAAAAGAAGGAAGGAATCCAAGCTCTTTTATTCATTCATTCATTCATTCATTTATTTTAATATGATAATTTATAGTCGATGCAATTTCCAAATTGGAGTTACTTTAAATCTGAGTAAATAAGAGTTGGACTATACCATTCTTAATGCAATAAACAAAGTGACTCACACTGATCCACACAACACTATTCCAGTTCTGTCCAGCAGGAACAAGAGGAACAGAAAATGTGGGAATATTAACTATTTATATATGCTTACTAGCTCAATATTGACAAAAGTTCACCAGAATCACAGATTCTACCTTTAAGTTAATGACAAACTGAGGTGAGATGATGTAAAACCACATAATTACTTTTAAGAAGTTTAATGCTTTGGAATTTAAAATTTTCTTCACTTTCCCTTTTCTTTTCCTTTAGTCTAAGCTTAAATTTTGATTGGCCTGTCTGTCAGACCATGGTTACACTGGACGCATAATATAGGCAGGAGACCAGCAGGAATGAATTTTATGCAAACATAAAAATTGACCAGTATTTTATTGATATTCTTTGTAGACTTTATAGACAAAAATGGGTCCTAAAGTAAATGACTAATTTGAATAAAGTCTTTCACTGTGGGGTTTGACCCCCCCGATGGTGGTCTTTAGCCACTGCCAGCTGGTGGTTTCTTGGTGATGTTATCCCTTACATCATCTATTGTAGTCAGTAGATACTAACTTAACCAACTTACTCACAAATCCATTCAAGTGTAGCATGTAAAAAGACACATTTTACAGCACATGTGCTCCATGAATGGTCCAGATATGTTCAGTGTAGCCCAAACATTAAGGCAAATTTCTGATTTTGCACTGGTGTCTGTTTTTGTGGCTGTTCGTGCACAATGACTGAAGGATTGTATCAATTCAACGTATATGGAGGCTACAGAGACACACTGTCTTGCCATCCTCCAACAAGCCAGCAGCATATTGCCAACTCCAAATTATGTCATGTGTCGGTTGAATCCTCAGTTGGCTAATACTAGAAAGAGTAAAAGGTCTTTTTGATATGATAAACAATGCATGCATTTGTAAGCACTGCTGATGCAACAGGACTCAGTTTTGCTCTGCTATGACTTAAGTCTTTTCTGTAGGATGGGCAAAACCCCCAACAGCAGTTTTTCTCAAAGTGTGGGGCACCACGCAGAACTAATTAGCTGAACTATTGCTTTAACATTGGCCTGTTTTTCCCAACAATACACAAACTGCGATGTCACGGTAACCGTCCCCAAGTCATTCTGCTTCGCCCACGGTGGCTAGCTGTCAATAGTTGCAGAGAATGGAGAAATATTTGACCAAGACAGAAAAGGAAAATAGAGCAGGAGACAAACAAGATACAACCTCCGTAAAAAAAAAAAAAGTCAAGAAAATATGATAAGGCTTATCTTGCTCTTGGCTTCACAGCAAATGCGGTAGGAGTTCAGGACAGACCCCTGTGTTTTATGTCAGAAAACTGTCGCAGCAGACACTATGAGACCAAACAGATTAAGAAGAGACATAGAGACATTACATCCCGTGCTCACAGCAACATGTGTTGCATTGAGGTGATACCATCAGGTTGAAGTAAACTCCTTGTTTGTGCACAATCACGCTTTTATCCAAGCTACCATCTGGAAAATTTTAAAAACTTTGGTGGTAGAGGAGGGGCACGAAAGTTTTGGAATGGGGGCCTGACAGAAAAAGTTTAAGAACCACTGAACAACGGCATAAACATGAACACAGGCAGTCTACATTTCCTGATTCACATATTTTTGACCCTGCACCCAAATGGCAGCACACAGCTACCCACAGGTAAATGCACCAACGTACCAATGCAGTAGCAGGTTTCGGCTTTCCGACTTTCTGTATATCCCTCAGATTGTGCGGCTTTCACAAACATTGCAGCTTAAATGTGTAGCTCCTGGAGCCTGCACTGAACAGGTAAGACTAATGGTGTCCTGGCGACCTGTGAGCTGGTCATATCAGTCATGCAGTGTTGTATTGGTGCTCCATCAGAAAGATCTTTCGCTTCATTGCCTTTCAGTGCTCCGACCCGACTGGGGGCAGCAGTGGGGCAGTGTCTGGTCAGTGGGTCACTGCTCTCTAGTGGCTTCCATTAGTGTCTTCCACAGATCCTCCCACTGCGTCTGCACCAACAGATCGAGCTGGTCTCTGCAGTGATGGCTTGGATTTGATTTGCTTCAGCTGAACGGGAAGGTCAAGCTTTGTTTCAGCTTGCTGAGGTAAGAAGCACATAATGGATTATTGTGTGCAGATGCCCCACAACTCCTTTTCTTTGATCAACATTTGATAGTGTAACATTTGTTACGTTGTAGTTGTGTTTACTTTTAGCTCTAGTTCATTATTTTAACAATAAGTGATGAGTTGGGAGTTCATATTGTTAAAGTTGCAACGATGCAGACAATGTTAGGGATTAATCTAAAAGCAACAGGTCAGCGTAAAGCAGTGGGTGCCAAACTCTTCTATGCAGATATCACTACTTCTGTGGTAAATATTGTGATGTAAGAATAAACCTAAGAAGTGTCTCAGTATCTGTCATCCCATTGCTCTGACTTCACCGTGTATAACTTCACTGTTTTTGTTGTGTCTTACTATTCTATTAACACTGTTTCTAACTACAGCAGAAAGCTGCTTTTAGATGGACTGTACTTGAATACAGTGGTTCATTTAGCAGCTAAAAAGACATATTTTCCCTTCCGTGAGTTCATCAAGACATTTCTCTACCACATGTATAAATTTGCAACTCTTTAAATGTATAAATGTAGGTTTAATCTAAGTCACCAGGGTACTCAGCGGCAGTCTAAACATAATTCCACTTAACCTTCATCTGTATTCCCCTGAAACAGCACCATCTACTGCTGACACAGTTTGTTGATTAAAAGCAGGCAGTCCATATGCATGGTATAAAAGCACCAAACTCCAAACAAGTTATATATCTGAAGTGTTCTAGTGCTTGATTCGTCAAAGTGTACAGCAGCAGCACAGATTTAACCTTTTTCTCAGCTTTATCCACAAGCAGCATCATTTCTCAGGTGTTATAAAGACAATCTTCCTGTAACTGACTTGCTTTTTTTTTTTTTTCTTTTTCATTAGTAAACATATTGCTTTGTCTTCTCTCAAATCTTTTCGGCATGATCTTGATCAAATTACAGACAGAGTGACAGGAAAGACAGTGGAAAGTCAATTACATCTGACAAGCCATCCGGCTAACGGGCTCAACACTGCAGGCTGCCACACTCCAATGTATTTCTAGTTCATTTCAGGTTATTTCTCATATGCATGAATTCAATTTATGTCATGATTCCCTTAGCTTTTGAATGAAATCATGAAAATTAATTTACTACAGTTTGCAAATTACTGGGAGATGTGGAATAAAAAGTGATAGAGAAGTCCAAACAATGTCAATATAAAGGAGTAAAATATGATATACAGATTTATTATAGTACTCTCTCCTAATAGATTAAACTATTATTCCCCATACAAAAGATTTACTTTACTTGATGTCAGATGTGAGGGTTATTCTGATTTTCATTTATAGGGATTCATAAATGATGGCAGAAAGTTCAGTTTCTTTGTCTACTTGTGGCTGACATGTGAAACCTCTTTGAGCGAACGCCTCCATGCAACATACTGTCCTAAAACAACAACACAAGGACATGATACCCCCTCAGTCACATTAAAGCAAGTTGGCGAGGGTCAGCATGTGTCTGCTTTAATATATTTCTAAATTATGACAAACATCTTGGAGCAAACATAATTGCAGACAAAAAAAAAGAAAAAACAAACAAACTACACAGCAGAAAATATCAGTATGCTACAGCAGGGAGCAGAATGTGGGCATAGCTTTCTTGTAATCCTTTGGAGACTAAATTCAGCAAAGCACAGTATAGTAAAAATGTTAAAATCTTATACATGATGCCTGTAGGCCGTTTGGCTTCAGGGTCCAGCTAATAAAATGAATGCTGTGTGAAGAAGGGAACCTTGATTGGAAGTCCTCAGGCAAACTGCTTCCTTGCCTGAAACCAGGAACTCCTAGTGCAGTCTCTTGAGCTATAAGGTTGTGCTGGTGGCCCCAGCACATACTGTCTTGTGCTTGTATCCATCAAACATTTTATTCAAGGATGTACCGTTAAAATATCTAGGCGCAAAGCTGACAGCCAGCTCTGGATGAAGATGGTGCCATGAGCTTTTATTTTGGTCAAATTTTACACAGGCTTCCAATGCCTCCAATGGGCTATTGTGTTCACATCTGTTCAAATTCAAGTGTTTGTTACTGCTGATTGTGCAAAAAAGCCAATTTATTTGGAGTCTATTTCACTCTGTTTTAGCTCTGCTGGAAATATCTGATTATGTAGCTGCTATCTACAACAGCAGCTTGCTGCATTTGGAAAAGGAACTGAGAACTGAGGGAAACTGTGGGGTGATAATTTACTGTGGGAAAACATATACAGTAATCATGTGATATGCTATTTATCTAAAAATATGCATTAAAACTGCTTTAATGAAGCTTAAGCTATGTCACATTTGCTAAACAAACTGGGCAGTGATTCAAAATGAGTGTGGATTCTTTTGGCCATGTGACAGTGGTATTTGAAGGAATGACTGACTCAACACTATTTCAAACCTTTTTATCTTTCACTTCCTGGTACATCGTAGCTGGCAGAGTATAATGCCACTGCTTGATTTACGGTACAGCATAAGTTACACAAGTTGCTTAAGCTGCTTTGAGAGTTATAACTGTGCACTGGTTTATCTGTGGGGCTGCACAGTGGTGTAGTGGTTAGCACTTTCGCCTTGCAGCGAGAAGGTCCCTGGTTCGTGTCCCGGCTTTCCCAGGATCTTTCTGCATGGAGTTTGCATGTTCTCCCTGTGCATGCGTGGGTTTTCTCCGGGTACTCCGGCTTCCTCCCACAGTCCAAAAATATGCTGAGGTTAATTGATTATTCTAAATCGCACTGAGTGTGATTGTTTGTCTGTATATGTAGCCCTGCGACAGACTGGCGACCTGTCCAGGGTGTCCCCTGCCTTCACCCGAGTCAGCTGGGATAGACTCTAGCCCGTCGCAACCCTAATGAGGATTAAGCGGTGTATAGATGATGGATGGATGGATGGTTTGTCTGTGTCACTCTGCTTTTATACTGAAATTTTGGTCAGCAGTGATTTCTGTGTACTTAAAACACTGGCAACGTAAATGGACTGAATCAAGCTGGAGTTGGAGGTTTACTTTTACCAAAATTAGTTCAATGCAGAAAGGAAAGAAGACATCAAAGAATCTATATGTAGACCAATAGAGCTGTGAAAACAAGAAAATTGCATATGCTTACATTAGCAGAACACTGGCTCTTGTGTTTGCATAATGAGGATGCCAGTTAACATCGCAACCTGTTACAAATTCCATCTTTGTCTCACAGAAGCCTTATGTTTGCACACATTAATATGCCACATTTAGTTGGCGTATTACCAAGCAGAGCAGCAGACCAATCGCAGTTGTTGCAGTCTGTGTTGACTTGCTGACAATATGGGATAAGGTACAGGGTAGGAGGTTCCAGCCTACCTATGGCGAAGATTGAACACATAAGTATAAATGAAGCTTGACAGTTGGAAGAACCCTGACTCATCTCTCTGTTTTCCAATTCCCACAAATACGTGTCACTGACCACATAACTTCCACGGTGCAAAATTCCTCCAAAATAATTCAGAGTTTGAATGCATTTAAAACTTGATAGAGGTATATTGCGCTGTGGGCCTACATATATTGCCACTGCCAAGCACAATAACTTTATTTATTGTAGGGAACTAAATTATAAATTATGTGAGGTTAAGTGCTCCATATTATGTGGAGGAGACCTCTTAGTCATAGACTGTATGTAAAAGGACATAACCACTGTGTCACCACTCACTGGTTTGTGGACTACCATATTGAAACCTTCAGTTTGGAATTTGGCAATCTTGCTCTTTTGAAACCAGATGTAATTAGTAAGAGGTGGATCTGAATGAAAACTGAGAGCAATGTGCTTGGTGGTGTGACCTCAAAAAAGTTTAAAATGAGTAGATTCGCACAGAATTTTTGTTCTGATTTGCTAAGGTGGATCAAGTGAAAAGAACTGACATTTTCTCATAGACTTGTACACAATCCAACTTAATTTTGCTACCAGAGGAGTCACCCCCTACAGGCTGTAAGAAAGAATGCAAATTTTAAGCACTTCCACATTTGATCCACTTTTCAGACCCAGAGACTACGTTCATCTTTTATATACAGTCCTTGCTCTGGATCTGAGGCTTCCACTTACAGAGAAAAAGAAAGCAAACAAACAACAAAGGAAAAAAATAGCTATAAATGACATTTGAATTTTCTGCACAGAATATGAAGCCAGTAAATTCTGTGACAGCTAAAGAGGCGGCTATTAAGGAAACTCTGGGCATCTAGACGTCATAGCAAATGGAACATACATTACTGTGACAACCCACTTTGTTGATTATGATTGGAGAGAGAATAACTCATTTTAGAAACTAAACAGATGGCTGAAAGCCACACAGCTACAAATATTGCACAACTGACAGAGGTGGTGGGCGAATCTGTCATTCCAACAGAAAGAAGGGTGGTAGTGGTTAAGGACAACGTAGCATATCACATGTGATCATGTGTTTGGAAAAGTGAATAATAATCCGACATTGGGAGCAGTGCAAGGGATGCGGCATGCAGACCATCTGTCTCCAAGGCTGTATTTATCAAGAAAACACGGAGGTTACAACTGCCAGAAACTTGTATTCATTTCTCAGTTTGTAAAGTCTGAAGTAGTACATGCACAGGAAACGCATAAGACTGTAACAGGGACAAACTCATGTGAGCAACTGTGTTTAATAGTCCATATTATTTATTCTTCAAGGTACCTTTTTATTTTGCTTTCAAAGAAGTCAGTGTCTTGTTTTGGTTTGGCAAACTGTTGCCTTTTAGGGAAAGCAAAAAAAAAAACCTAATGTCATGGTTTCCATTTGACGTCGGGGAGTGGCAGCCTCTCCACCTCCTTCTCTTCTAGGAGGGCGTGCAGCTGATTTGCTGGGCAGGTGTTGTCAAATGTAATCAGCTGAGCTGGCGCAGAGCAGGTGGGAATGATTGCCTCATCATCCTCATTCCTCCACAAGACCAGTTGCTGCCACTACTTGACACACAGCTACTACTATTTACCAGCCATTCTTGTTCTCAGTTTTGGGCCTTGTACTTACCTTCTGCTCTCATTCCACTGGACTCCTGCCTGTTCTCCTCGACCCTGGATTCTCCATTCAAGCTGCAACTCTGAATTTCTTCCCTTCCCCACTCCTGCTACACCGACAAGGTCCCTGGCTTCTCTTTATTCCACTATGGCATCTGTCTAGATGCACCAGCCATCTCTCCATCACATGCCAGCTCCGCCCACCTCACGTCCCTGGATCAGTCACTACCAGTTGATCAGTTAAGTTCCCCACTAGTTTCCAAGCCTGTTCAGTTCAGTAACTCTACTGTTTTATTCTAGTCTTGCTGTGTTGTCGGTCTAGTCCGTATTATTAATCCTGGTTGGTTACTTTTCCTGACTCGGTAGTACCGTGTTTGGGTTAGTTCACTCATTCCAGTGTTTGCTCCGCTAGGGAACTCTGTTGTTTTTCAGCCTCACTGATCATGTTTTGATTCTTGTGTAGAAAAACAGTATTTCCTGTTTCAGTTTTTGTATTACTGTAAATACAATTTATTACTGCATTCTTACGCCTGTCTGCCGTGTGTAGTTGCTCTGCACCTGGGTCTCCGAATCGATTCGTAAAAGCTAATCTATGTATTCAGCTTCCATCATGCTCTGTTTTCAAACAGACAAATGGAGCCTACTTTGAACATGAAAGAGCCTCAGTAATAATACACAATTCGAGTAAGCAAAGCCCAACAATATACAGTTATGACATTCCTTTCTTCTGGTTGTCATGTACAGTCCTACTTTTGGGAAAACTATTTGTTGCATCCCTAAGCAGACTTAGGGGAGTATCCTAATCGATGAGGTATGGGGGGGGGGGCTGGGGTGCAGCTTAAAGGGGGGACTCCGAGCCAAACAGGTTAGGAACCACTGCCCTAGCGGCTGGGTGGTAACAATCATCAATGCACTTTACTTACACTTTCAGAAGAAAATGGGTGTTCTTGTGTGGCCTCACTGTCATACTGTCCTCTTCTGTCCTCCAGTCTTAATTCACACTGACTGGACAGACAGATGTAGCCTGTACCCTCTTCCCTCTGTAACTGACGGGTCCACACACCTCATGTGTAGTCTGTGTGTTGGTGTGCATGTCATGATGATATATTGGTTTACGCAGTTAACGCAGCCCGTAATCCGTCTTATTTGTCAGTATCCTGATTAGCGGGCATGTTCACAACAAGTTTTGCACGATGATGTGGTTGAGCCTCCCTGAGCGCTGCTGGACCCCCGCTGCCTCCTGCTGTCTCTCAGAGTACATGTTGCTGCTGTGGAGCTTCATATTTCATGTCAAACATGTATCTTTATTCATTTTTTATGCGCGTTTGTACTAACATCCCCGCATGAGTTCATCAAAGTGTGGCAGTGGGTGCTGGTGTGAGAAGATTGAGTGAGGAGGCAAGTTTGTGTGTTTGGGTGTGATGTGTCGATTTACTGTGACTAACAAAGTGTGACTTTCGGAACAAAATAAGAAGTGCTGGAAGTAGAGGGCTCCCGCTGTATCAGGAGTCCATGGACGGAACATAAATGTTGAAATCTGTTTCCTCTAATTCTGGTGTCCGCAGATGGTCAAATTGTATGCAATTACTAGTTAAATATATGAGAATATAGCAAGCTGTTATCATCATTGAACCTCACTAGTCATTTAATCACATTAAGCAAAATACAATTTTATTGCAAATCTGATAGAGACTGTTGCTGCTGCTGTGAAGTCTGACATACAAGCATCTATTTGACCATGCTGTGAAGGGAGACAACATAAAGCATCAGAGAAGCAGGTCCAAGATGAATAATGTTTAATCCACTTTGAGGTCCCACTGCCTCAAGCAAAATCCATACAGGCTACATGTGTCTTACTTTCCCTGTGGGAAACGCTAACATTTTTAAAAAGGAGAAACAAAACTCATCTCACCAAAGAGAAAGCAGACGCAAACAAAGGTTAGGTTTCAGCTTTGTGTGTGTTAATGAAATTCACCATGAATGTTGAGTGATCTGATTCTTTATGTGAAATACAATGCTGTTACAATGAGCGCAGGGCGGCAAGCTTGTACAGTTTTAATATTTCTGACGTAAGCACCTGCCGATAACTTTGACAGTATAACCTGTTGTGTTTGTGGATGCTATAGTCACATGCCATGCAAATGTTGAGATCGTTGTTGCAGTCATTCCTCTTTTTCACCGTGGTCATGCAGTGATTCCTTTGCAGTGGAACCCCTCCCAACAACATCTCGTGTTGTGTGCACAAATGAAGTCAGAAAACAGGTGTCAGTGGTTAATCATGAAAGTTTAGTTAAAGTTACTACCTTCCATACTGTTAAAAAAAAGAACATTTTTAAAAACAGTTTTAACGATAATTTTTTTTAAACAATTTGACTAAATTTCATTGTCTTGTTAAGCTACAAAAATAACAAAAAAAATCACAGAATAAGATTATCATGTGTATGTAATCCTTAACTGTGAATAATGACCACATCAAACAAAATAAACATTTTTTTTGCAAATGGTTAATTATTGCTTTGCACCATTTGATCACAAAAAAAACACACAATTTCTGTCATATTTAAATCAACATACAATTTTTTAAAAGATATTTGCTTAAGAAAATAAAAATTTATATGAAAAATTGAAAAATGGTCAATCTTTAAAACTGTTATTTTCCCGATTTTTGCTTTTTCCTGATTTTTGCTTTCATGTTCACTTACAGATAGTATCTAGTGAAATCACAAGAAAAGAGTAATAATTTACATGTTGACAAAAAAATAGGCCAAAACTTGGCATAATGTCCAAATCAAAACAAACAAACAAAAAAGCATTTGTTTTGATTTTTGTTTCCAAATAATAGTACTCAGGGTACTGCCAGATTTTCTCTCTCTCTCTGTCTCTCTCTAATTTAACTATATGTTTAGAAGTTACATTTTAGTTCAATAATACTTTCTGAAAATCACCCAATGTACAGTGTTCTTATGTGCATGTTTTAACATGTTACAGAACGACGTTCACTAACTAGCCATGTTGCTTTTATACAGTGCAAGTAGTAGGAACATTTGTGATCAGGCAAGTTTAGTATTTCCTGACAGCTGTTGAATGCACCACTAGAGATTGAGGTCAACTCTTGCCACAGCCCAGTCACTGATCGAGGGCATTTAAATCACCAGTGAAATCATGGCTGCTTTTTGTCTGTGCTTGATGGTTGCCACATGGGCTCACCTGTGACTCTGACAGAGGTGATGTACTTTTCTTTTATTGGAGAACTCGGAAAAAAAAACAGACCTGGTTCAAGTCATCACCTGGGCCCATATCATAGTTCACGCTAATAGAGATGTTCCAAATCGTCCATCTCCTCCTCACACAATGGATCAGTTCAGTATTGTTTGATGAATAGCATGTGAATATTGAATTAAGGTAGACTTGAAAACATCAAAATGTAGCCTTTATAACAGTCTACCTTTACACTTTCCTGACAAGTAAACGCTGGCAGTAAGTGAATACCGACTGTGGTCTTGTGGGCGTCTGTGGCTCAGGTGGTAGAGCGGGTCGTCCAATGATCGAAGGGTCGGCGGTTCGATTCCTGCTCTGTCCTAGTCATGTGCTGTTGTGTCCTTGGGCAAGACACTTTACCCACCTTACCTCCAGTGCTGCTACTCACACTGGTGTATGAATGTTGGTGGTGGTCGTAGGGGCCGTAGGCACGGATTGGCAGCCACGCTTCCGTCAGTCTGCCCCAGGGCAGCTGTGGCTACAAATGTAGTTTACCACTGCCGAGTGAGAATGTGTGAGTGAATGAATAATGAATTCATTGTGAAGCGCTTTGAGTGCCTTGAAAAGCGCTATATAAATCTTATCCATTATTATTATTATTATTATTATTATTATTGTAGAAGCAAATGTGAGGTAGTGTGGTGCTGCTCCAAAGTCTTTCCAGTCACTACTTGTAAAAGTTGTCATGGTTTTTAGTAAAACTTACTCAAGACATTATAGTTGCCCAAACCTATAGAGACCGTAAATCAGAAAACAGGTATATGAAGTGTCTTGGAAGGCAGAGACGGATATGTAATGGAAAGCTTTGAGGACTGGAGTGATGTAAACCTCTCAGGAGGCAGGTGGGTGCAGGATTAAAGAAAAAACATCCCATCCAGACTTCTAGCCAGAAAAAATGAGCATGAAAGAATGTGCTATTAATAATCAACTATGCATTCCTAGAGGATTTCACTGAAGTTGATTCTGTATATTAAGAAAAACCTAATCTCAAAGTCCACTTAGTGGCAGTGAAAGCACATCAGCGCCTACATCAGCAGGTGACCTGTTTTAATGGAATTGTGGATCTTCACATTTTCATTTTTTGAGGACTTCATGGCCATCTCTTGCTGGCTGAATAGCTAAAGTTCAACGGTCATGCTTGACCTTGAAACGGCATTTTGTTCAAATGTGGTGACCTTCCAGCAGACGCCAAGGCAACTGTCGGTTTCAAATTGTCATATTAATTTACAAAGTAGGACTAAGGAACCATTTTAAGCAAAACCACTGCTTATTCTTCATGCGAAACAGTCACAATCACGTGAGCAAAACTGAACAAAACCTTATCGTGAGATCACAAATGTCTGAGAGGCTGCGTTGTTTGTTTGAATCACTCAGCCATCAATCCATGCTTTGATTTACTGTTATTAAGCTTTTGTAGCACAAAGTTTGGCTCTGCAAGGTGCCAATCTGTACACATGCATACAGTACACAGTCTGCATCACAGTGCAGAGAACTCTCTCCCCACCTCTCTAATTGTCATTCTAATTGTCTCTAGGAGCTATTATCGTCACTGTTCCAATCTGATAGTCATCCCAGTTATAGCTTGAAAAACCTAATTACAGCTGGCATTTACTTCTAGAGGTGACTTGCATGTCAAAGCAAAAAGCAGTTTTGGTATGTGACAGGATTGTGTAATTCAGATGTGAATCCCACTGGAATGTTAAACATGGAGCGGTTTACAAGTAGAGAGTTAAATATTTTGTACATTGAGGGCTCAAAACAATAGAAATATTCAATATATTATTAATTCAGATTCATATTGTCATTATAATATTATTAACCCATTCTACCTGGAAGTCCCTGTACTGGAACCAGACAGTTACGCTGCACTGCTGTGCTTCATTTCTGTTGCATCAAATTTGGTAGACTTTCAGCTGAACGTTTTAGAACATGTTCACTAACATCACTGGATACTTACTCGTTGTGATAAGGCGGCCACCAATTTTGAATTTGCCAAATGTCCCCAGACTAGTAACAGGAACAAGGACTTTTTGTGTTTCAGAATCTTCGCAGATGTCTCTCATCCACAGAGCCTGAGGTTGTTCATTTTGGTTCTACATTTGTGGAGCTGTTACTCACTGAATTTGAAGTTTTTCAGGTGAAAATTTCAAAATAATAGCCTCAGGCTTAACAGGCTAATTTCTGTTCTCATCCAGTCATGTGTAAATTATAAATGATACTCAAACATATTCAAAGCAAAACTGGAATAAAGTTTTCCACCATCCATCTCTTGGACAGCCTCTACTGTGAAGCCCCATCTGCTGATTGTAACATTAATCACCAACTTTAATAATAACTAATTCCTTGTCTGCACAAAGTTAGGGACGTTATGCCATGCTGGCAGTTTGGCTACACAGACTGCTCCAGACTGAAACACATCAACGGCTCTTCAATGAACTCACATTCAAATACCATTTGACTTGTGGTACGCTCTAAAGGGAAATTATAAGCTGTCATCTAGCAAGATAGCTCAGCACTGTCTATTTGTGTGCGACATTTTGTACAAACTTGTCAACCTGTACAACTACAGCTACTGGATGGATTGCTGTAAAATGCGCTATACTCACAATTATGATCAAAAATAATAATTATAAATATGTGTAATGTGTAACTTTAGTTAGCACTGAGAGCATGACGACTTGTCACAAGTAGTTCATTGATTTTGGAACCAAAATGTGTAATTTTTCTTTCAGGTTTTAATAGACTGTAATGCTTTCACTTCCATGATGTCCTGCATATACATTAAAACTGGACTTTAAAAAAAAGGTTCAACTTCACTGAAATTCAATGCCTTGAGACTAAATATAAATAGATTGCCCCGCACACTCACCACTTACTGAACTTCTACTTATCAACAACAGACCAATATTTACAAAAGACTTTACATGCAGGTAAACAACTAGCCAGGTGGCTATGCACAGAGAAGCTTCTAGTCTCTGCTTAGTTACTGCAGCAACTCAAACAGGTGTGTGACCAAAAGTTACTTTGAAAACACTGAAATACTGTGGATATATATTTTTTTTTTCAGCCGTGGTACCCACATTTACAGTTCATCCAGTCATCATCTGACTTTGCACATGACAAGATCAAAAGATCCACATTTCTTTTGTCCACTGCTTTGGTTTGTGACCAGATGACTGCAGAGCTCTTAACTGTTGCATTAGTGTCCGTTTTAGTTTATCTTTAGCGCGAATGTTAGCAGGCTAACACAATCATTTAGGATACTAAGCATGGTACACATATCTACTAAATATCAACATATTAGCATTTTTATGAGCAAGCATGTCCACATGTGAGCTGTGGATACAACTCAAAGGCACTGCTGTGCCTAAAATAAAGCCACTGGCACTGGAAACTAGTCTTGTTCAAGTCTTCCATGTTATTGCACCTTCTTTGCAATCACAGAGACACTAAGGCTATAATAATTTGGATGTTTGACTGTTTTAAACACAGAAACCAAATCCTGCACAACAAGCTCTGATGTCTTGTGTTTCATTTCATACAGAAACTTAGATGAAAATGCAGAGAATACCCTTAAGCTCACATGCATTGGGAAAAAAATGAAGAGATGACAGAATTGTGTTACAACCATCAGTAATATCACCTACAGATTGTGGTGATTTAAAGAACATTGAAATGTAATATTTTTTTCACAACTACACAAATATTGCCGTTAAACTTCCACAGTTGAAACTGCAGAATTTTTCTTGTCAAAAAAAAAAAAAAAACTTTAACGAAACCCATATTGTAAATCTGTTTAAATCAAATATTTATGCCAGATTTATACAGGTTTAGGTCTTTCCACATATAACCTGTGTATATCTGATCAATTCTACAACTAATACACCATCTATCATGTCCATATATACACTATCCATCATATCAGAGGGGGACAACCATGACTGGTCCAAGTAGGATTTATGTGGGTAAAAATAAGGTCATAGTCTGCCCTATATAGTAATCCAGTTACAAATGACACTCTTGGACACAATTGCACTTTCAGATAGAAAGAAAAGCAGTCTTGTACCTCTCAGACTGCACTATATTGGTCTCAGTACAAGCTCATACTTCATCTGTACATTCAGAAGTACAATTGTGTACACTAAGTGTAATTTAAATCCTCTCAGCTGTGCTCATACCGCTGAAAGTCTGCTTACTTTGATATTTTATAAATTCTTAGCCAATATTGTCCTACTAATTCAGCTATAATGAGACTGAAACCAATGTTTACACTCTCTGTAGTAAACACAGTGTATTACAGATTGGCCACAGCAGCTGCTCATTTAGAAAGTCTGAACTCAAGAAGCTTATGTAAAAATACTTTGCATCTAGAATGTCTACAAAAAGTATCCCCACCCTCCTGTTGCTTTGCTTTGATACAGGACATCATGGTCAATATAATTTGGAATTTTTGACAAGAATTTGCAAAAAAAAAAAATCTCTAAAGTAAATTAGTACATAAATATTCACCTCCTTCAGGTCAGTGTTTAGTAGATGCACCACAGCACTGAGTCTTTGTCTCAATCAGTCTCGCACATCTGGAGACTGCTATTCTTCATTCTTCCTTGCAAAACAGCTCAAGCTCTCTGTAGTTACTTGGGGATCGGGAGTGAACAGCTGTTTTCAAGTCCAGCCACGGATTCTCGACTGGATTGAAACCTGAGCTTTGACTTGACCACTCCAGAACATTCACCTTGTTGCCTTTGAACCATTTCTGTGTAGCTTTTTCTGTATGCTTGGGCTCATTGTCTTGCTGGAAAATAAGTCTTCTCCCAAGTCGTAGTTCTCTTGCAGACTCAGAGTCTGATTATCCTGCAGGATTTGGTGATATTTCTGAGCATTCATGTTCCCCTCCACCTTTACAAACACCTTTGCAGGTGTTTTTATGCTGCAATCATTTGACACACCCTAACTGCACTCAGCCGATCTCCATTTCACTAATTGTGACACTGCTTGCATCAACTCGCTGGACCACTGTTGAACATCAGTCACATTAAAAGAGGTGAATATTTATGCAGTCATT
This sequence comes from Amphiprion ocellaris, assembly GCF_022539595.1. Taxonomy (NCBI): domain Eukaryota; kingdom Metazoa; phylum Chordata; class Actinopteri; family Pomacentridae; genus Amphiprion; species Amphiprion ocellaris. The sequence continues at coordinate 27,300,478 of NC_072778.1, read as the reverse complement.
TACTTGATCTCATATATTTTTAATTAATTGAGATGATTTTGTAAAATTCTGTTTTCACTTTGATATTAAAGATGGGTTTTTTTTGTTTTTTTTTTTCCTTTGCAAATTCTTGTCAAAAAGGCCTAATTATATTGACCATGATTTCATGTATAAAAGCAACAAAGGGGAGAATACTTTTTATAGGTACTGTAACAATAGCTGGCCCAGTCTTCTCTGGCAGCACTCGTTGGTTTTGGGGGGAAAAAAGTTTTCTGCTATTGTCAGCAAATCAGTCCTCGTCTCTGCTATGAATATCCGTCACTATGTAGTATATCCATCTATTTTAGAAAAACAGACAAGCTGCATTAACCCAGCCAGAGTCTCTCATTCACTGTTACAGATTACGCTGGGATTGCCCAGAGCTCTACCACCTTGGGCAACTGCACGCAGCCAATTAACAGCCAAATAGCCTGCTAACATATTATGTTTAATTAGATGTGGTGCTCTCTAGAGAACATCTGCTTAATAAAGGTGTTAGGTCAGTTTTTATTCACTGAGTATCACTTCTTTATTAGCCCTGGTATAATTGATACAAATGGAAACCTCAGAATCTTTGCAATTGTTCAATCAACCTTTGGACGAAATAGATTTTTTATTATGCAACGTGAACAGTTGCACATCCATGCTGTCTACATCAGAGGTAACATGAAAACCAGCAAGTACCACAGTCACAGACTGATGTGATGTGAGTTCATTTTTTTTTAAAAAGAACCAGATGGTATATTTTCTTTCTAATAAGGGAACAAACTACTGCACTTCAAGTCTGTTTCAATCCTTCCGTCGCTTACTCCACTGTCGCACGTTTCATTATTCTGGTTGGTTGTAGGTGTCAAACTGTGTCCATGTTAAAACCACTTAGGAATCATAAATAAGTCAACAGAATCTAAACTAATCTATATTTGATTATTTGTCAGGTGACGTCAGGCTATATTTCAGCGTAGTAATGATATAAAAATTCAAATGCATGTATTTTTTATGCATGCTATTTCTTTTCATTTGATGTTTTAGTTTCTAAACATATTTATTGCAAGTTTAACAAAATCAAAAGCTTGTTCTTGTTTGTTTTGTTTTTTCAATTTGATAGAAGCAAATAGGATGAAATATTTAAATTCGCTTAAAATATTATATTATAAATGTGGCTAAATATCTTCCTTACTCTCTCTAAAATAAGTAGTCATATTATTAATATTAAAGCAGAATGTAAGAAACTTCTGCACTCATTGAGCAATGTTCATAGAATCAAAGGTTAAGTGTAGGTTTCCCTTACAGCAGCATGATAATGGGTGCAGTCAGACCACTCTGCAGGTCTGATTATACAACAGGAGTACACATCCTGTAATACTGGGGTATTTCTTTCACCACCTTAAAACATAATGCTGCAAGCTACTGCTGCTGAAGATGGGGTGACTAACAATGACATCTAAAAGTAGGAAATGACACTGACTAGTGACTGGCTCCAGCAAAAACAATAATAAAATAATCTCCTCTTGTACACAGAAATGAGCTGAAATAGAGTCCACCTAAATGAAATGTCAAAAAATGTCATTCAAGTATGGCTTTCAGATGCCCTTTTGCCTTTTCCTACAGGCTTCTGTGTGATATTGCTCTGTTTGGCCACAAAAACTGTGCTTCTTTGGCTTTTCCCACTGAGCTTCAGCTCACTTAATGAGATTATTTCTGCCTCAGAAATAACTTTGCCTCCCAGAAATGTTTGTAAAACTCAAACTCCAATCTGCATTTACACCAATGAGTTCAGCACCACAGGCAGACTAAGACATGAGTGTCAATGGGGCGTGAGCTGCAGCCACTCAACTAGAAAAAGAGCTGTGTTCAGTCCAATAAACTATTTCAACACAGCAGACATGAAAACAGGCGTAGGATCCTTTCGAATGCTTTCACTGAGGAGAAAATGTGGGTCCTGATCTGTAGTTTTTAGTGGAAATCGTCTGAGCAGAATTGCTCCATAGTGGATGTGAGGTATGAACTGGTAGCTTAAAGAGCCGAGAGGCCTGGCTTATAGGCTCCACAGCCGTCTTTTCACTGCCAAGTCAGCGCTGCATGGAGAAGGCTAAGAGGTGAAAGCCCTCTTTTGGCAGCCACTACAGTAATATGACATAAGCAGCTGCAGTGAAGAATTATTGAAGCACAAACATCAATGGAGGTTTTCTTGAATTCTGTCAGCCAGGGACACCGATGAGAAATATAGCACTACCCAAGAACCAGGGTACATGAAAAAGTATTGCTTTCTCTCTGAGCACATTTCATTCTATTATTTGTGGTGGAATTGTGTATAAAGCAGGTGTGCGGCTTGAACTAGCAGAGCATTAACATGTGCTTGGTTTAGAAGGAGCAAGTACATCCAGAGGACATCCGCTGTAATAATTAGAGTTTAAAAACATGAGGGAAAGAGCTGCTATCACGACTACTGATGTAACAATGCTCCCAATATGTGTTTCCAAGGGGATTTTCTACTTTTAACCTTGTGGCTGCCTAACTTGCGTAACCATAGTGACTGTGGAAACATTGCATTACATTAAGTGCGTCATGGCAACAGTTGAGCCCACGCATGTCACCATGCCCACACAATACACAGGGGGGATATCCTTTCCTCTGTTGCAACTGGATGACATCAGCACCTGGGAGACAAGGATGGGTTGTGTCATTAGAGGAGCTCTCTGAAATCTAACAGACAGCCACACATAACTAAGCTAAAGATGTCTTGCAGGAAAAGCAAAGTGAATTTTCTTGCCATTCTACACAATATTGCCATATAATGACAACAAATAGAACAGAAAAGGAACCATGCATGTCTTAAAGGGACCAATGCTGATTGTTGACAAGAAACAGGGCACAAACAGGGCATTCTCTGAATGAAAGGCACATACCTTGTTAAACTGACAGGACCCCTGTGAGATTTTTTGGCTCAAAGACTGTGCTACTTCATTGCTGCATTTGCTATAAACAGACACAAGTCATAATCCACTCGGCCACTAGAGGTCCTCGTGAGGGAAATGGAAACATGGGTCATTCCAGGCCTTTGCAAAACATGACATGGCTTCTTTTTCTTGCAAGTGTTGTCTCATGTTCATTTTAACATTTCGACTGAGATGTATTCCTAACTAGCAACAAATGTCACATCAAGATTAAAACAGTTTCCTTTTGCGGTAAAATTTGCTTCTGTCATTAGAATAGCTGCAATCAGTGGATTTTGTTATCATGGTTGAGTAAACTTTGTAAAAGTTTGATGTGAAAATACATGCCCCTTGACATATCTCAAACCATCATGGCAGCGTGGACATTTGATGGAAAAGACATTAGAGAGAACAGTTTAGCTGGAAAGCTCTGATAAACTAATGATATGATGTCTGTCCAAAACCAAAGAAAGATTAATTTAGCAGCTGGCTGGTGAATATAGATGAACATTTAGTGGATAAGTTGTCTCTTGGGAGCTGGTGGAGACCAAAATTGCTACCAACAAATGAACCCAAAAAGCAAAGCGTTGTCTGAACACTTTGACAGGGAAATTCATGGTTATTGGCCTGCAGAAAACTGTCCTGACAATGCTAACAGCTGAGGAAGCAGACACCCAAGGGTAAAAACAGAGGACACTACTGAAGCCTAATTAAAGAAGTTCAAGTATGTCAGGATTTTGTTCATGAGTGATGGGAAAATGGAAGTGGACCGATGGATTGGTGCAGTAAAGCGAGAATTGTACTGGATGATTGTAGTGAAGAGGGAGCTGAGCTAGAAGGTGAAGCTTTCGATTAACAAGTCGATCTACATTCCAGACCTCACCAGTCATGAGCTCTGGGCCCTGCTAAGCTTTCATAAATCTCTTAAACAAACAGTTGATAGTCTAAAACTAGGACAGATTTAGTGACTGCATAGCTTATTTCTCGCCTCAAAAGGTTTCCCAAACACATCACCAAATAGTTTTCATAATTAAAGTAATTTCCCCTCAGGGATCAATGAAGTAATTCTGATTCTGAAATGAGAAAGTTCCACAGTGGGTTGCCATGTGGTCCCATTTGAAATCCAGGAGCAGAGCATCCAATCAGATGCAGGTCAATCTTGTGATGAGGATCAAGCATCAAATGTGGGGAAGTGGTGCAATGCCAAGCATGTATGAGTCCCTCTGGACTCGTGCTATTAATTTGAATATTTCCAACTCTGGCAGATCTGATGATACTGCCATAGCAACATGTCAGTTGCTATGGCATTTTTATGAGGTGAAAGAGTTTGTCTGAGTGGCTGGCTTCAACTGACCCCTCAGGAAATGTTCCTAGTTAAGTACCTGCTGAAACGTTGCTGGGGTGCTTTTGTTTAAGCACTTAAAAAAAAACAAAAAACGTATAGTTGAAAAAAAAAAAAAGAACCGCAACTGAAATACAGAGTTTATGTCAACATCAAAATGTATTGAAAGGATTATACGATTCACTGATTTTTGAAATTGTGAGTATCCATAACCAGTTTGAATCTTGGGTTATTATTCCATAAAAGGAGATGAAAGTTCTGTCTAAGTGAATGACACATCTCTTTCCTCAGAAAATCACAATCATTTGTTGCATTAAATCCTGAGCAAAGAGCTGCCAGAAGCTCTAAATAGATAACTTTAGACTAGAAGTGCTGTAGTGAACTCAATATCCAGCCGCAAGAAAAAGAAGAAATAAAACCTGTTCAAAAGTAAGCAGTAATGCATTTGTTTCTCATGAAGTCCATGTCTTCTTTGTTTTGAGAGTAATTCTCCACTACACACTTTGCTTCAAACAGCAAATCAGTAAGTCAATCCTGTTTAATGCAGCTCAGGAACTTCAAGAAAATTAGAAATTTCCATTCATATGTAGATCTCCAAAAAAGTTGTCCATACTTTCATTTTTTGCTTGCCAACTGTAATCCCTGCTATTCGGGGCTTAGTCTTAAATCTATAACTCGTCTCCAGCTCATCCAAAATGCAGCTGTCAGACTGCTGACAAACTCCAATCGAAACAGACCACATCACTCCTCAAATTCTGAAATGATTTTACAATTTTATTGATTGCTTGTAAGGCCTGAGGGAGTCTCAGGCTGCACTATATTAGAAATTTACTGGTAACATATAAGCGCTCCCTGCATTTCTCTCACCACACACTAATCCATCCCTCAATCTTTTCCCCAAAACAAACAAGATTTAATTTTTCAAACAGATGTAGAAATGTCATGACAGTCTGTCTTTGAACACGCTGCTGGACCTGTCAAATCAATTTTATTTATGCAGGTTAATATCACAAATTTGCCTCCTGTTACGTTCTGGGGTGTGTTGATGTGTAGGTAAGGTAGGTTGTGTTTTCTCTCTATTTTTTTTCTTCTCAGATTACGCCCAGCAGGAGGGGCCAGGTGGACCTGTGGCTGCTTTACAATCAGTGGTGATTGTTTAAAGCGAGCCATCCTGATCATCATTGCCAGTGGGCCAGATCAGCTGCTAGTGTGCTGTGTTTGTGTCTCGTGTTCTGCCTAAACCAAAGAGTGTGGTGCTTAAAGAGCGTTGTGGTAGTGGGATCAGCTTTGTACTTAAGAAGCTTGCTTTGTGTTGGATTTTGGTTTTGATCCTTTTTTGTAAATAAATAACTTTCCTGACACACGATCAGTTTTCCTGCCTCATTGCCCATTTTTTCTCTTTATATCTGTTACTCCCCTCATCCCCTAGCCTCCAGGAACATAACTAGGTATGAGAATAAAATTAAAAATTATTCATTCACTAGCTCAAGCTAAATATTTTGTCTGAGTTAACATGAAGAATATTAATACCATCATATTCCTTTTAAAAAATATATATCTAGAAGGAGATTTAGTTAAAGTGCTGTCATTAATTGTGGACTGACTCCATAACATAACATATCTGATTGAAAGTACACTGCCTGTCCAAGAAAGTTGCCACTTGGATTTAACTAAGCAAATAGGTAAGATCCTTCTATTGAATAATTACTGCAGTGATGAATACATTTCAGCTGCAACAACTTATTTAACCCTAGCTGATGCAGGAGGAGCTGAGGAGCTTTTCATTCATTTCTTAAACAACCATGTTGGAAGACAAATCCTGTGGTCATGGAAAGGATGTTAATCTGTCTCAGAAGAGTCAAATTATTGGCCTGCATCAAGCAAAGAAAACAACTAAAGAGATTTCTGAAGCTGCTAAAATTGGGTCAAGAACCATCCAACATATTACTAAAACCTGAAAGATAGTGGTGAACCATCTTCAACGAACAAATGTGATTAGAACAAACTCTTAGATGATTGTAGGAAATCAACATTAGAACTCACGGCTATGTTTAATAGTGAAAGTAAGAACATTTCCACATGAAGGGAACTCAAAGGATCGGGACTAAACAGCTGTAGATCTAAGAAAACTGCTGAAAAGCAAGGCTAAGGAGGACCCCGGATTAGCTCAATGAGTTAAGCGGGTGACCCACGTACAGGGGCTGGTCCCCGACGCAGCAGCCTAGGTTTGATTCCTGCTCATGGTCCCTTACTACATGTCTTCCCCCCACTCTTCTGTCTGTCTTCACTGCACCTGTACGATAAAGGCAAAAAGGCCAAAAAAATAAATTTGAAAAGCAAGGCTAATGTCACTGCCAGGTAGCGGCAGTGCTCTCCCCCTCCCTTCCTGAGAATGATTACCAGGTACAGCTGCGCAGGAGACGGCAGGTGACACACATCTGCAATCAGCTGATTGGCAGGGAGCAGGTGGGATTGACTCATCACCTACACCCTGTGCAATAAGAAGAGACCTCATTCGACACCGGACCGTGAACAAGCCGCAGTCAGTTTCTGACTCTTGTTAGTTCAGTTCGTTGTGTTTTTCTCGTTTGATCATCCTCCACTGGCTACAGTTCTTCCCCACTGTCTGAACCCTGGTCCACTCCGGTCTCTGTTCCACCACGCCATTCTGGATCCTGGCCGCCACGTGCTGCACCCAGTCATCTCCTGTAATCTCCCCCATATGACACCACCTGCACCAGCTTCTCACCACCGAATCCCAATTCGTCTTACTCACCAGCTAAGTTTCCCCAATCCTGAGTCAGGCTGGTAGCATTGAGGATATTTTGTCGATTTATTGCTCTTTGCGATAGTTTTATATTTAGTTCAGTTGCCATGTATTTGGCCCTTGTAGTTTTCTGTCGCTTTCAGGTATAGTATTGTGTATCATGTTTTTGCCGTAGTATCGGCTTTCAGTAAATCTAGAATTCACTAGTTTCAGGTATTGTAGTTTGTATTGTAGTTCCATTCGTGGCCTGGTATTAGCTTTATACCAGTTTGGATTCATAGTCACTCCATGTATCGGAGTTTGTTTACTCCTTCTATTTAATCCTCTAGTACTGAATCCGTGTTTCGCATCTCATTGTCAGCTTTATGTTAGTATTCCTTATTCACATACACCAACATCATCTATTAAGCTTTGATTATATTCCCTTACAGATGTGCACACAGACAGCTGTGGACACCACAGATGTATAATTGTTAATATACAATTTTCTAGTCTGCTGGGAGGACTTTGTTCTATACATGTGCAGTAGATTGCATCGACTGTATTTTCTGCGCATGAACACTACTGCCCTTGTATCAGAGTTGCTGCATGAACCCAAAGTTTGGGCTGCAAGTGGGCGTCTGCACGGACTCTCAGAGTTGAGGAAATAATGAAATTTACATCAAGCAAACCCTAGTGGACTTTTGCAAATGCATAAACTATAATGCTGGCCTTGCATTGATTTTAGCTTTTCTTTTTACAAATGTCATTGGCTGCCAGTTTGTTCACAGTTTGTCTCAGCTGTTCTGTTTCTGCTTCTTCTCTCAGTCTTGTTGAGTTTAGTTCATAAATTTGTTTCTCCAAGAACTTCTAATCTCAGATAGCATTACTGACAGGAGCACATTTCTGAATGTAACATCAATATGTAACATTCTACATATTAATGCTGTAAAGCAGGTCAACTTCTTCTGGACAAGAGATGTTTTGGTTGCAGGGAAAATTTTACTGAGCTGGAGCTGCAATGATTAGATCCACAGATGCTGCAGAGTTTGTATACAACCAGGGGTTACTACATTCATCTGTATTGAACATTTTAATTTAGCTTTCATTGGTTGAAAGTTAAATTTCCTTTGTCATATTTCATGTCTTTAATTTTTTTAAAAAATGTGTTTAGTTCAGTTTTTGTTGTGAAAAACTACTTTTCAACAGTTTGTTCATGATATCAGCATCCTACATACAAAAATACACTTTTATGAGTGTATAGTGCAAAGTCTGTGTAGACACCTGGATTGATTACCTTTTTTTTTTTTTATTATTTCAATTTGAAAATGACATCCCCAATTCAATCAGTAACAGCTTTACAACTGTAAGACCAAAATGAATACTGAAAATGATACTTAGTGCAAGGGTAGGGAAGAAGTTTTCTTTTTTTTCATCCTTGACTATCATTTGGCAAGAGTAGAATATGCGATACACCATCAATAATGGGAGATTTATTGCAACATTTATTAACACAATGCTACATCCATTTAAGTCATAGTAGTACCAGGCAGCATCGTCATTGGATTTGCATGACTAGCAAACTTCCAAAAAGAGCCAGCAAGTTGTGTTTTATTGACGCATACATCAGATACGTGCAAGATGACTGAAAATGCAGCTGAAAGGTATTCTGTGTAGACACTGTGGTAAGATCAGGGATAGACTGTAAACATGCATAGACTGTATGATCTGGGAGGAGATGTACAACTTCCAGATGCAGCCAAACAGATGGACTACATATATCAACTAGGTACTCGACCGAACTTCATGTCAGGCTCAGAGAATCAAATACTATTGTACTGTTGGGGAGACACTGCAGAACAGAACAAGCAGGAGTGATGGATGATGCAAAAGCGTGACTTAGTAAGAAAAAAAGAATTAGTGAAGTGCCACTCTGTTCCTGCAGAAAATAAATCTGGTTTAGTAGCTGCATAAAACATAATGTCTAAAGTTAATTATGCTTGCTGACAAAGTGTATGTTCTGCTGTAAGTGGGCTCTTGAGATCTGCACTGAGAGACTGGAAACAAATAAAGTTAATCGAGTAAATATGTTAAGATAGTAAGGAGGTTCAACAGTGCAGGTCACGTGAGTGGAATAAGATTATATGAAAAAATACTGCAAGGGGAAAGAGGATTATTGGATGGATACATTTGGCATGTTAAGGGTACAATTTATTTCGTTTTGATATGAGTTAAATGGTTGCAACGGACAAAATGAGCAGCAGCAGGAACATAGCCTGAGCGCTCTGTGGATCATAGTCTGTGGAAAATTACTTTATTGTCAACAGTTTCAGCTGTAGACTGACACTGAAGATATTGTTTGCATTGCACAGTCAACAAATATGTGACGAGTTGCTCTTCAACAGAGTCAGAGAAAAGGGGAAGACAGAGATGGAGAAAGTGATGAGATCTTAGGTGATCATCTTCAGCAACCACTGAGCTGAGCCTGATCACACTGAGCGTGTTTTGAAGACTGAACAATGCAAAGTGTCCTATATCGTGGTTAACACTACAAGGCAGAACACTGTTTGGGTTTTCTGCTGCTGTTACAAAGCAAGGATGGTGACAACCTGTTGTTAGTCACTATACCAGATATGAAGGAACTTCAAAAAATTCTTGGCTTCACCAATCAAATGTCATAAAAGAAATATTGTTTTTGCAGCGATAGCTTTACTATCTCTTTGTGGAAGAAGGTCACATCTTGATCCTCCAGATTTTCCACAACTGCATGCATGACTTCATCATCACTCTGAAAATGATGACCATACAAGATTGATTTCAGTTTTGAAACAGTTAGACGTCAGACGGTGCAGAAGACGGTGCAAAAGAAAGACTGGTAGAAAAAAAACCAAAGATTTAGGTTGAATCTAACTGCCATTCTTTGAATTAGGCCCTTGAAGTTATTTATCGAGGTACACCGTTAACGAGTGTAATGTTTACACACTAAATATACACACATAAATGCCATCCGTTATTTATACGCCGCTTTATCCTCATTAAGGTGGAGGTGGGGCAGGAGTTTATCCCAGCTGACTTAGGGTGAAGGCAGGAGACACCTGGACAGGTCACCAGTCTATCACAGGACTACTTATACAGACAAACAGTCACACTCACATTCACACCTACAGACAATTTAGAGTTACCAATTAACCTGAGCATGTTTTTGGACTGTGGGAGGAAGCTGGAGAACCTGGAGAAAACCCATGTATGCACAAGGAGAACCGGCAAATGCAGAAAGTTCCCATAAATGAATAACGATTAAGGGATGATCTTACCATGATACATATCAAATAATGTATGTATCAGGACACAGAGGTTGTGTAGGATCCTCATGTGTGATCTTAAACCACCTGATAGAGCCACACTCTGACCTCAGAGTCAATACATCACCTGCTAACCATAACAAACGACTTAGTTAACGAGTAGCCTATAAGCCTCACCATCAATACACATCTTCTCTCTTAGTAAAAGAGTCAACACACGACTCCTGCAACAATACTTCTTAACTAATTCCTGCCCTTAGAATTTCCCTGCTGTTCTGATGACGGTGAAAAGCTTCCTGCCTGTTCTCTGGACTGAACAAGTTTCATGACAGCACTGCAAATGAACACCAGAAAATTGTAGGCGTTTTCTGCTCCGTGTCAATCCAAAAATACTATTACATTTTCCATTCCTGACGCACTTCTTGTCAAGACAGGATTTTTCACTCATTTTTTGCCTAAATGAGACCACAATAGGCTTTACTCACTTGGAAACGTTTTTTTTTTTTTTTTTTTTAACTTTCACTGAGATTTTCATTATTAGCGATGAGGCAGGTTTCTTTCTCTTTCCATTTCTGTTCCTTCCTCACCTTCATCTTCATTTTTAGCACACACTCCTGCCTCATTCCTTCTCCCTCACGATCGGTTTTCTCCCCCATCCATGCTTCTTTTCCATCCATCATTCCTCTTGTCTCCAGCTGTTGCAGCATCAGCAGATCTTCAGATGCCTCTTTAGATTTGTTTGGTAATGAAACACTGGCACTTCACAGACAGCTGCAAATTTACTCACTCACTGTGGTGTATGAGCGCTTCTGAGCAGATAGGGATGGGTCTAATTTTAAGCCTAGTACTGTACACTGATGACATTTTCACTTTCAAAATAAGTGTTTTAGTTCCTTCCTGTCTAGCTGTTCATGCTGTCCATGAAGACATTGATTAAAAGACTGGAGTGACGCCTACGAACTAATTCTGGCAGTAAACCTGAGAATTTACTGGCTACAGCTTCCCCAAAACCTGACAGTCTACTAAGTTAAATTAAAACCAGGTCAGGACAGTTTTACTGGACTCAGGTTGCAGATTTCATATTTTATTTAACAGCAGGCACCAGGTATGAACTGATTGTGGCAAACAGTTTTCTGTTCATTCAAACCCCTTTGATTGCAACATATGAACAGGAGTCAGGATGAAGTTTAACCCCTTACACAATGAAGGTCCCTGTATCAGGAACGGGACATATGTTATTAAAATGCAACCTGCCACCACTTTTAGTTGGTTGAAACAGGTGCAGTCAGATCACTGTTTATTGATCCATTGTTATAAGACTATTTACTCTCAGATTTTATTTATTTTTTAAATCTTACTATGGTCTGGTCATGGCGACAAGGCAACTTGTGTTTCAAAATTCTCCCACATTAATTTTAAAAACATCCTTGGATTTAAAAGGAATTAAATTACTACATTTTCTATCTTCTGCTTCTTGAATTGCAAGTCTAGTGCCTTCTTCTGAGAGCAATTGCCAAATTGTTTCATGCTAAACCATCGATGTTCTGTTACTGGCAAACTAATGTGACAGTTGGAGTTAATTGCATGTTTTTTGTTTCATGTCATGCCCTAACCGTGTCGGTGCAAAGTTCTGCACACCAAAAGTGTTATAGATGTGCACCTCAGCATTCACTGTGCACGTGGTAGTTTTGGCATGACTGGAAATGTATAATTTTACAAATATACAACATAATAATGCCTAAAACTTATGGTAATTGCAACAAAAATGACCTCATTATTTTCAATCATGAGAAAACTGAGGAGAAAAAAAATACTATATTACAATTGTAATATGCTGTCCAGGAATCCTCAGATTCAATTTATTTATTCAGTATCAAAATAATTTGATGACAGATGTCGGTACACCCAGAATGACTGGAGAAGTCGTCCTTGAAAACAGTTTAGAAAAGGACACTCATTTTCAAAAAATCCTTGGCAGGTGAAAGGAAAACCCATCTGTCTATAAGCATCTATCAGAGACTACCAGTGGTTCTTCTTCCCCGACTGGTCCAAAAAACTGTGGGTCGACCACAAGCACAGACCTGTGAGACAAGAAAGATAGTTTCTCTTGTGTTTTTTTACAATTGTGAGAACCGAGCTGCCTTGTTAAATCTTTAGTACCACTGTTTACTGTCCTCAGTCTGAAAGCCCCAGTTAACAACTGAAGATTGCTTACAATGTGTTTTATTGAGCTGTTTCTAGCTATCAATCAATCACTTACAGCCGTCTGACCTCTATGAGGCTTGGAGGTTACATTTTACCTTTATTTTCTTCCAGTAAAAAATGTTCTACGCCTAATAATACTAAGTCTGACAGTTATTTCACTTTAAACATTTGTCCCCAGAAAATCACCAAGTGTTTAACTTCAAATGAGTCCTTGATATCTTTGCTAAATCGTCACTTGTTGGAGGCTTGAAAAACACCCCAACTGTGCTGTTTTCTAACAAAGTGGCCAGGGTCAACTCACCATATGGTTTGTCATGCAGGTTAAAGCAGTCGTCTCTGGAGAACCACAAAGTATTTAACTAACAATGTGACCCCGGTCTGTTTGGCCATAAGGTTCTCAAAGCAGCTAGAGCTGTCACTTGTCAGGGGACGGTGCACCTGCGATGCCAGCATCTGTCCCTCTGACACACACTGTATACACTCCCTCCCCTATCTGGCAACAGATTTTTAGGACTTTATTGCAAAAACTATGTTGAATGTGAATCCTTCTTCATTTTTCGAAGGGAAAGTCTTGAATATCATAATATTCTGCCTGTCCAAAACAAAAATGGCCACTTGGATTTAACTAAGCAAATAGATAAGAGTCTTCCATTGGATAATTACTGCAGTGATGAATACGTTTCAGCTGCAACAACTTATTTAACCCTAGCTGATGCAGTGAGGAGCTTCTCATTTCTTAAACAACCATGTTGACCTGTGGTCATGGAAAGGATGTTAATCTGTTTCAGAAGGATGAAAGTACTGGCTTGCATCAAGCAAAGAAAACAACTAAGAAGATTTCTGAAACTACAAAAATCAGGTTAAGAACCGTCCAATGCATTATTAAAACCTGAAGGATAGTGGTGAACCATCATCTATGAGGAAGAGACGTGGTCGGGAACAAACTCTTAGATAATCATAGGAAATCAGCAGTAGAACTCATGACGATATTTAATAGTGAAAGTAAGAGCATTTCCACACGCACAATACTAAGGAAACTCAAAGGTTTGGGACTAAACAGCTGTGTAGTTGTAAGAAAACCACTGATCAGCAGGGATAATCACAAAAAAAGGTTTCAGTTTGCTAGGCAGCATAAAGATTGGACTCTGAAGTAATAAAAGAAGCTCATGTGGTCTGATGAGTCCAGATTTACCCTGTTCCAGAGTAATAGGTGCATCAGGGTAAAAAGAGAGGTGGATGAAGTGATGCACCTATCATGTCTAGTGTCTACCAGCCTGTGGGGGTTAGGGTTATGATCTGGGGTTGGTCAGGTTCAGCAACGTTATGTTCCCAAAGAATGAGGTCAGCTGAATACCTGAATATACTGAATGATCAGGTCTTTCCATCAACGGAGTTTTTCTTCCCTGATGGCACGGACATGTTCCAAGATGATGATGCCAGGATTCATGGGGCTCACATTGAGAATGAGTGGATCAGGGAGCATCAGACATCATTTTCACACATGGATTGGCCTCCACAGAGTCCAGACCTCAGCTCCACTGGGAATCTTTGGGATGTACTGGAGAAGACTTTGCGCAGTGGTCCGGCTCTTCAATCATCAATATAAGATCTTGGTAGAAAATTGACGCAGCTCTGGACAGAAATAAATGCTGTGACATTGCAGAAGCTTATTGAAATGATGCCACAGTGAATGTGTGTCGTTGTCAGAGCTCAAAGTGGTCCAACAAAATATTATAGTGTGCAACTGTTTTTCTGGACGGGCAGTGTAGTATGATGGTGTAGCTGACAGCTCAAGTTATGATTTTAGTACAGCGTATATAAATCCCAAACTTGAAGAAGGGCAGTGAAGAACTTCAGATTTTTTTGTTGAAATACTTCATCAAGGTTAATCCCTGAAGCAAAACAACCCGCACACCTTTCTGAAAGGTATTATATTCATTGTGTCAGTGAGCGTGTGATTGTGTGCCAGTGTGAGGGTGTATTTATTTTTCCAGGGGTCAATCTGCCAAGATAATGCATGCATTCAAGATAGAGCCATGAAAACCATAATGGCCAATGAAGCCTGGGACAAATCACATCCACAGTGTGTCCATGACCTTGATCGGCCTTTGGATTGTCTTACTCACTGTAAGGCTTCGACTTCATGTGTTTGCTGGCAGAGACGCATCATCAAATATCATTCAAAATGATTTTAAAGCCTTTAATGTGATGCATCTTTCACATTTATCATCTCTGCTTTGCTTGCTTGCATAGTTTTGTGATATGTATGATGTGAAATGAAAAGGGAGTATTATTTCCTAGCCATGTTTTCATAGTTTTGACCAGGATTCCTGTCTATTTTGACAATGTTGCATTAATACTAGATCATCAAAAGAATCCAACACAAGTAGTCATGTAATAATATAGAGGATGAAACAAATGTCACCATCTTTATGATTAAATAAATTGATATTTTATTATAGCAACAATCACTTACAAGTGAAAAGAAATCGCTCATATGAATGAATCTCCTCAATTCTGTGGAGTCTTTTGTGGTTTCTAGGCTCATTTTACAGCCTGTAGCTTCTCACTCTTTTACCATCTCTCATTTTCAGACTCAAAAAGCTATTTTCAACAAAAAAGCACAAAACCCACTGTAAGTTACCTGACAGTTCACAGTGTCACCTTAAAAGCTAATAGTATATCAATACTGTGTTTACAGCTTGTTTCTGCTGCCTACAGCTGGCAAAAAAAAGGACAGTAAATGCAGAATTATTGTGTTTGTTGTAGTTGTTCTGTGCAGTGAGGGATTATTACTGGCAGTCTCTCTTCAGGCTGCTTCACACCTAACCTGTTTGGCTCCATTCAAACAAACTCTGATGTGTTTTCCCATTTAATTTAGTTTGTTTGGACAAGTGTGACAGCTGTCAATGGACCAAATGTAAAAGCCAAAGTTGTTCTGACACCTAACCTGTGTTGTACTCTTGTGAATTTGCCTGCATAGTGTGGTTCTGCTAGTGAGACCGCTGTCAGTCAACACTGGTGCAGACCTACCAACTGGTTCAAAGTGGACTGAAAATGAACCCTGGTGTAGTTTAAAGGCAAACAAACCCAACATATTATAGTGTTATGCGACTTCAAGCATGGATTGAAAAGCTAAACCACATATAAATCGATGTGCTGTTTGTGAACTTAAAAGTGATCTGTAATCCATGTCACCAAATCACCATTTTTGAACAGTGAAAGTGCATTCCAGCTTTAGCCAGTACCCTTGAAAAGTGATTAGTTTAAAGACAGCACATTTTATTTATGTAATTTATCTAATTTATGTGCACTTATTTAATTGCAGCTTGATGTGACAGTCTCTACTGCTGTACTGATGCTGTCCTCTGCTGTTCCACTCGTATCCATTTCCACATGTGGGATCCATTCCAGTCTGTTGAACCATGGCAGAGGGCTGAATTGAACAGTGTTACACCCATTTAATGTATTCTATAATGCTAACAGGGTTGTAGTTGTGTTATTATTTTTGTTTTGCTCTCATGCACGTAACTTTTCTGGCTGTAAATGAAAGTACGGGTTAGGAGAGTGGTGTGGGAGTTGTTTTGGCCTGAGGTGCTGCTGTTTTAGGAACATACAGTGGTTGAATTAGCTGTATGTTACACACAGTAACAATTTGTTTCTAGTCCTTTGTTAAGTCAATTAAAAACAATGCAATCAATCACTGATCATCTAAGCATGATTGTCCGCTACCTCTACCTGCTTGTATTGACATAACATGGAGTCAGTTTGGAGCCTACGATAAAAACAGAACAATAATGGCCATTAAGAGCTAGTTATTTCTTTATGAACTCACTTTGCCACCAGAAAACATAAAAATGCACAGAGAAACCTTTGAAGTAAATTTGATTTCCCCACATGGGTCCTGATGATGTACTGATAATGCAGAATGACAGTCTAATTAGTAAGTCTGTGTAAAATGTACTTTTCAAACAAATGAAATCTGTATAACAGGAAGTGTGTATATGAACTATAGAATGAGAACCAAAATGCAGCCATGTGTGATTTTTGTCCCCTTGGTAAAGGTTCAAAGAGCCAGACTTAAGAAAAGAGTCCTGTTTAAAACCTGTTCTGTTTGGGGACTCCTCATTTTGTATGTGCTGTTGGACTGTTATATGTAACCCCAGAAACAATCCACAAAACTGTGAGAATCGAACCCATGTTGTACACGTTTGTTTAAATTTTAATGCAAAAATGTTGACATTAAAATGATAATATCAGTTTAGCAATGAGTGAAAAGTTGAATGTCCGAAAAACGTCGATGGATTTCAGGATTGCTTTGCCCACTTTTGCTCTACTGACCGTGGTGTCAAGTTCCTGATAACCCATATCATAATGTCACGGTGCTCCAAAGAGCTTCTTGCAATGTCAGGAATGTTTGTCTTTCACAGTCTTAAAGTGCCTCACATATGTCCAGTGGAGCTGAGGTCAGGAGACTATGAAGGAAAGTCCATGCGACTGATCCAGTTTCCACCAACTCCTCTGGAGCTCTATGCTCTGTCCCCTTAGAAACCTTCAGTCTGATGCTGAGAAAGCTCCTCTTTGCTCAGAATAACAATTTGTCTTCTGACACTTTCACTTAGTTCTGACGCCATGTTTCCTTCGATCACAGCGCTGCTTAGTCAGCAATGTTCGGCTGGAGGCTTTAGGCACAGTCATATTTATGTATAACAGGTGAACAGCGGCTGCAGGCTGATTTAGTTGAACAAGGCTCTGACGATCAAACACACCTCAGTGTCATTTGAATGCTGCTTCAGTGGAAGGATGCACCTCAGGGAAACATGACCTTTGTGTATATGTACCTTTTGAAACATGGACATTGCAACAGATTTGGTTAAATTTGATGAATGCCAGAAGAATGATTACTTCCTGTTTTACATGAAATTTTTACTTTCTTTATGAATTTCAGGCTTTCTGGCTACTCGACAATATGGAAAATAATATTACACAGGTCACTGCAATAATCTCCTTCCCACATACAGTGAATAGAAAGTCTTGTCAAACCAAACACTGGGAGTTTGTGTCTGTGTGATGTCAGTGTGGTTGGTAATCATTTTCATTCTCCATCAACTCCCTCCCCTTCCTCTCTTTCTCTCTCTCTCTCACACACTCTTTCCAGCTGCCTTTCACAGATGTCTGCAGCTCCGTTTGATGTGAGAAAGTGCAGCCGACTGTCTCTGCATCCGCTTGACTCGACACTCAAGTCATTTTCACATTATTATGCCTCTACTACAGAGTGTCTGTTGGTGTGTGTGTGTGTGTTTTGGTGTGTATCTGAGGGCAGCACCTGTTTTTTCTTTTGCCTGCACTTTTAACTGCCATTTACCGTTGAGTGTTGTTAAAGTGAGCAGCTCTGATAAAGTGGCAGTGATGAGCAGCTCCTCACATCTGGACACAGGTGATGAAGAAACCACACTGACTCATTTAGTGTCTGCATGACTCTGGCATGAAGAAAACAAGTGACTCAGGATTCAACATTATCGTCTAACCAGGCCTTTCAGTTATTTTTAAATGCAAAATACCACTCTGTTATATGACCTCAACTCAATGAATATGACAAGAAGAGAAGAAGAAAAACATGATCCTGTTGAACCAGCCTGCAGGAACAAACAAGGTGTCAGTACCTGAGACAGTTTATTTTGATGACATACATGGATTGGAATCAATATACCGGCTGTGAGGAGTGTAGAGTTCAAGCTACATTTACTAAGTTAGTCAATATAAGCCATACATCAGTTAACATGTGCTGCAACCTTTCTAGTCCATATGAGCTGCAGGGGTCAAAGACAAGCCTAACTAATAAGAGAAACACATTCAGACAAAGCACTTTAAAGGAAGAGGGTAATGCTGTTATAAATATAGAAACCCAGCAGCAATGGAAGTAGGAGGAAATACTACAGAATTTTATACCAGAATTTAAGTAAATCTTTTTTTATTTCTTTATTTTTAGTTAAGTGATTGTACATATTTAGGTTAATTGAACTTAAAATGTCGAGAGGTTCAATTCCAGAGCACTTCAGAACTTTTAAACCCAGGCTGAGTTCTTTTGACTTGATAGTTGAATGAATAAGCAGCTGCGAATTCTTTCAACTCCTTAAAGTAAGTTTTTGAAGAAACAAAATTTGCATATTAGCAGACTTCCCAGCATGCACTGTTTGGAAGATAAAAATCTAATTGGAAACTTGCTGTCCATCTTAATGACATGGTAAATTCAATAATGCTTATTTTTTTGCATAATATCCAAGCAGTGTGAACCATGAGAATAATTAAATGGAATGTAGTTTCTTGGCCCCACTACACTGAGTTTATCTTTTTTTTCCTTTTCTTTTTTACATATTTACTGTGATTAACCTGTTATGTTGCCTTTGTAGTGACGATGTGTCATACAAAAAAAAAAGTAAAATGAAAATAAGTATCTGGAATGGTTGTCAGTGTGACGAAACAGTTTATTTAACCTAATTATCCAAGCTTAATGAACTAAAGATACTGATTTTGTTTTGCCAATGTTTTAGCTGCTATTTCTCAGTTCAGTTAACTTGAAATGGGTTTTTTTCAGTGTTAAAAAGGGAAAATAAATATTATGGTATTATGTTAAATGTCCAACCACACTGATTCATATCCAGTGCTAACATTTTCAGAATTCTCACAGACAGTCGTTACATGGGAGTTAAATGGTTAGCATGCAGTCTACATTCCCAGGACATCATTACTTTCACCGTCCCCTCAGTCTGCACAGAGTCTGGAAAAACAGTTTTTTCTTGCTCCCCTTAATCTGGAGCTCAGTACAGTAGAGTCTGAAGCTGACCCACTTGATTCCCCTTGTGGACATCAGACGTCTCTTAAATACGACGGAAATATCACCTTTTAGGACTTGTTCTTGTTCATAGTTTAACTTCATTGCTTGGCGCTTTTGTACATCCATGTTGATGTCAATGTTGTGTTTTGTCATGAACCTGTCTGTCTGTAACTCAGTGTTATATTGTATTGTTATATTGTCTAGTGCAGGTCCCTTAGTGTTGTTTGTCAGTGACTCAATATTATTTTATGTTATTTGAGGACAGGTCTCTCTTGAGAACGAGACCCTGGGTCTCAATGAGATTACCTGTATAAATAAAGGTGAAATATATAAAAAGAAAATGCAGTTCAAACTGGTGCTATGTTGAAAGTATTGCAGAAACATTACTCCCAACTAGTAAGATTGCTGTTGTGAGCCAGCAAGTTCAGATGACATCACATTAATAGGAAGGAGTGCATGTTTCAATGGGACTTTAGTTCCACTGTTCACTTCTGTACAACGCTCTGCTCCAAAAAACACATACTGCATCCACATAATTTTGCAGAGACAATTCTGTGACATAACCACCCACCAATGAAAGAAAAATCTGTCATCTTCCGCTTCATGACTGCACCTTTCATAACTTTGACACCTCAGTGAGTTTTAGTGTTCGCAGAAGCTACAAGAGTACCACAGCTGTCATAAAATACTATCTGCCCCATTTTGTCATTTCAATGTAAGAAACAACACAGAGTTTTATGACCCAAGCACTCCTTGAAAATACACATGCACCTTTCTAAAGATGAGGTATTTTTAGCCTCCAGAACTTTGGTAAATAAGAGTTGTGTTTTTTTTTTTCCTCCCCAGACAGCACCTTTGCTATTCAAACTCTTTCAGTTTTCCTTTGTAACAGGTTTAGTCCTGATGGATTGGACAGCCATATATCAAATATAATCGTCTTAGTGCAGTTTTTCCTTCTTCTGGCATACAAAATAGTCAGACTTGATATGAAAAAAAATCCACCTGAAAGCATTCCTTCAAAAAAAAATTGAGTGACGTGAATGAGGCATTTAAAGCCTTTTCAAAGCAGCTTATTGCTTTCATATGGCAACGATTCAGGTTGGATTTTCTCTTAAACTATAGGAATCTTTTACAGCGCAGTGCTAAATGATGTTTGTGAGGAAAAAGGGAAGAAAACAGTGTTTCTGCAGAGGCTTCACGGAAGGTAATGTGAACTTGTATATCTCCCAGGACTGTTAATCAATGTTAAAAGCTTATTCATGTTTTGTGCATTGAATTACACAGTCTGTCAAAGCAGGGGCTGAATGGCTGTTTTTTGTATTGTCACAGTTATTTTGTCGTTCTGTGGAGACATAAGCATAAAAGGTGTTGCAGACACGATTCAGCAGCAGCAATAAAAATACACCACGGGCCTTTTTAAGTGTGGCTTTTTTGTCATGCATACTTGCTATACAAAGAAATATTTGTGACTGTGCCTAAAATGAGTTCATGTTGGAAAATGTTTCATCTGCAAAACCAGGTCTTTAACCCTTTCATCCAATTTGTAGTTTTTATAATACCAATATCCGTCTGTTCCTCAAAGATCACATATATGAGCAATGTGGATATTTTGCACATTTCTGATAATAAGGGCAATTTAAATGTTATTTTTTTGGCTTGCCAGTGTTTCATTACAGTTACAAGTTTAGAGATTAAGAATGTACTGACCTGCCCATGGACAAGTTGACCATGGTAGTCTCCAATCACTTGGATGATCAATGGCCCCACTGCAACCAAGATTACATCCATGTCTGTACACACCTATGCTTTGACTTTTGACCCCCAAAATCTAATCAGTTCATCCTTGCTCCAAAATGAAGGTCTGTACTAAATTTCAGGAATTTGCCTCCAGGGGTTCAAGAGATATCACAATCAGGAGATTGGAATGAAAAGATGGATGGACAGACAACCTGAAAAAGCTAATCCCTGCAGCCTTAGCTATCACCAGGACAAATGTAATTGTTATAAACCTATTGTTGCTCCAGAATCAGTTGCATGAAGTCTGACAAATTGCTCGAAGTGAGAAAAGGCTAAAGGCTACAAGTTTGGAAGAAATCAAATCTGAGTGTGGAGTTAGAAATAAGAGCTTATCAGACCCTGTAGCTCCTCATCTCTGCTGAAAGTTACAGACGTGAGACTGCATTAGCTTCTGCTACAATGTCGTCCTAAAACCCACCTAACAGGTTGTTGGGTTGCATGATTCACCTGATTTTGACAACTATCAGCGCAGGGGGCTGGACTCTATCCCAGCTGACTGAGGGTGAAGGCAGGAGACAACGTGGACAGGTAACAGTCTATCACAGGGCTACACAGACAGACAAACAATCACACTGGCACTCACACCTATGGACAATTTAGAATCACCAGTTAACCTCAGCATGTTTTTGGACTGTGGGAGGAAGCCAGAGTACCAACACACATGCAAACTCCACGCAGAAAGATCCCAGGAAGCCGGGGATCTTCTAGCTGCAAGGCGAAAGTGCTAACCACCGAGCCACTGTGCAGCCCCCACTTTGACAACTAGAATGTTTTTTGGGTTTTTTTAGAGTCAGATTTTATCAACCCTTTAAATAACTGTTACAATTGTAGATGATTCTCATATATATGACCCAGCAGAACTTCCACCACCTTCTAGCAGACTCAGCTGGCCCATTATCACCCTATTTAATGGTGGTGGAGCTGGGATTTTGTACTTCCAAAAAGGAACGAAAGGCCACTTTTGGATGGTGCAAGATTCAGTTAGTGTACTTTCACCGAGATGCTTTGGCTTATGTTTCACTCAGACCAGAGCTGTAGCTTGTTTTTTGTTTATTTTTTTTTTCTCTACTGAAGTCTTATTTTGACTTTTGCTTTCATTTGCTGTTTTTCACTAGGTGTTTATTTTTCAAATGACTATTGGTTAACTTTAAGCACCAAAACTACTTTATTAGGTTTAAAATATGATAGCTTGGTTATTAGTTTGGATTATTAGTTTGTGCAAACTCCATCTGGGACTTTATATGAACTAATTCATATAGCCAAAGAGGTTGCCAAAGCCATAGGGTAATTTCCTGTTAATCAATACTCAGAATGGATGATAATGCACCTAAAGATCCTACTAGAACACAGAGTCTCTACTAGTCCATATGTGTGAATAATCTGTCAGAATAACAAGCATTTAATTCAACAATAATGTCTGAATTTCCTTGTCTGGAGTATCTCTTGTTTCTGGCTAACTGCCTGGGAAATGTAGCCCAGATGTTGCTTAAGTACATTAAATCAAGGGGACATGATTAAGCTTGATAATGAAAGAATGAATAATAATTTAAATGGCAGCAAACTACACCAATGGTATCAGCAATAGGCCTCATTTAAACAGAGATTTGATTGACAAAATTCTCTGGGGTCTATAGAATTAACAGAGCCTGAGAAACCAACAGCTTCATTATTATCCATCTTCTATCCGTTATCTATACCCCGCTTAATCCTCATTAGGGTCGCGAGGGGGCTGGAGTCTATCCCAGCTGACTTAGGGTGAGGACAGGGGACATCCTGGACAGATCACCAGTCTATTGCAGGGCTACATATAGAGACAAACAATCACACTCACATTCACACCTATGGAAAATTTACAGTCACCAATTAACCTCAGCATGTCTTTGGACTGTGAGAGGAAGCTGGAGTACCTGGAGAAAACCCACGCATGCACAGGGAGAACATGGAAACTCCATGCAGAAAGATCCCAGGAAGGTGGGGATGCAAACCGGGGATCTTCTAGCTGCAAGGCAACAATGGTAACCACCAAGCCACTGTGCAGCCCAACTTCATTATTAGCAGCAGTTAATGACATTCATTTAAATTTCTGACCAAAACAAACAAGTCTCCTGAGGCACCAAAACTATTTTAAATGTGCGTTGGAGTAGTTGTCTTCATTTCCATTTGTTGTCCGTGTACCAAGCGCCGAATGATGCACAAATTAGCCCCAGGGCCAATGATGCATGCTTGCTATGATATAAGGAAATTGGCTGCTCGCAAACATATTCATTGACTTGGAGCAATCACACAAACATATTCCACAGCTGGGAGAGCTCTCCATCTTAAATGTCACACTACAGTAATCAGTTTTCAATGCTTTCTGATTATGTTTACTGAGAGCATGTTTCCCAGCGAAAGTACATGAAGCTTTAAAATGCAGAAAAAGAAGAGAACATGAAAATGTTTCTACCCACTTTTAGCTCTGCACAGAGAGATTTGCACACTGACTGACTGCCTGGCACAAAACAGGATTTTTTTTTTTTTTTTTACTCTCACTTCTGCACAGACAAACAAATCGGCAGCAGCCACTCATGCTGAAACAGATCATCTCTCAAATTTCACATTTCACAGGCTTTCTATTTGATTTTAAACATAGTTGGTGTGCTTTAATTTAGAGAAGAGACTAAGGTTAAGTGTTGTTTAGACTACTCAGCAGTTAAATGGGAGGAAGTGTTGAGATTGAATGAGATTGAATGAAAAGTCAGTTGTCATGACAACAGAAGCGGGTTCTTAAATATCTTTATTCCATTAGTGCGACCACATCATGAGGACCTCTACATTAAAACCAGTATAGATGATAGAAAGAGCTTTTTTTTTTGCATACAAGGAAATGAACGTCGTTTTCGTTTGCTGAAACAAATAATTAGCACATGAAACAGTATTTCTTTTATCCAGAACGCCACCTACATTTTAGAGCTTGTACTTCAATCCAAAAGGTTATAGTCACTGTCCAGTAGCAAAATCAAAGAGATTCAATGCATTTCTACGCAGTAATTATTATTTTATGTAGCATTATCATTCGGTGGCAAACTGTCGATAACAGACTCCATTGAAACAATACAATTTTGTTTAGTTGCCCTTTAACAGAGCTGTTCCTCTGTTGTATTACAGGTGAAGGTACTGACCATAAACTGCAGCATCACTTTCTCAACAGCTCTTTCTTTCCCTTATTTTCTTCTGTTCTGTGTAGTCAGCTGTGAAGAGGTGTTGAAAATCTAAAAACATCCGTAACAAGCCAAAAAACATTCCTTTTAATGCAGTCATGCAGCTGAAATTAGGGAGTCTTCCTGATCCAGGGTTCATGTGTGCACTCCTAAACCAGAATGTTTGAGACCCTTTTTGTGTGAAATTTTGACAAACATTGATGTATTGCAATGAAGCTTAGCATACAAGTTTGTCAGGTTTCCTGTGTTACAAGCAGAATGCCAGTTACATAAAGAGGAACTGATCACATGCTTAACCTTTACATACTGTTCATATTTTATGCCTTCATAGCTGCGCAGTGGATCAGTGGTTAGCACTGTCGCCTTGCAGCATCCCAGCCTGGGCTTGGGATCTTTCTGTTTGGAGTTTGCATGTTCTTCCTGTGTATGTGTGGGTTTTCTCTGGGTTCTCTGGATTCCTCCCACAGTCCAGAAACATGCTCAGGTTAATTAGTAACTCTAAATTGCCTGTAGGTGTGAATGTGAGTGTGATTGTTTGTGTAGCCCTGTGTTAGACTGGTGACATGTCCAAGTGTCCTCTGCCTTCTCCCTAAGTTGGCTGGAATAGACTCCAGATCTTGTCTTGTCGAGGCACCCTCTGACCTCTGGATGGCTTCTGTTCCCTTTGTGCACCATATATGATCACTCCTATGCATTTCAACTATTTCATTGTTTCAAGATTCCACCATGCCTCTTCAAAGACCAGCAGGTGTCTGTTTCTGCAGGAACCTGGGCTTATGTGGTGGAAACACAGACAGTTCTGGTGACAGTGTCAAGCTCCCCCTTGAACTTAAATATGACCTGTACAGTGACAGAGTTTATATATATATATATTCCTGAAAACCACTATTTTCATTCATTTGACCCACACTGGTAGATCTAAAATCAATCTCAATAGATCAAATTTGATCCAAAACAGCCTCATTGCAAAAAAAAAAAAATTGTAGTGCAATTTTTATGCATTTTGGGTCGCTTTAGTAAAAGCCATCAGACTTCATACTAAATTAATTAACTAATTTTTTACTGCTATAAAATGTTGAAACAATGAACAGTGTGCAAGGGTTAATCTGGTTATATGAGGAGTGTGGTCAGCAATGCCACAGTTAACACTCGGATGTCAGCAAGGTTATGGCAGTAGTGCTTGAAAGTCATGTAAAGTTCCTTTCAAAACAAAATCTAAAACCAGTCTAAAACCAAATTTAAAATCAAGTCAAACCAAGTCTAAGCCCAGTTTAGAACCAGTCCAAAATTAGTCTGAACCCAATCCAAAACCAGTCCAAAAATAAGTCTAAAAGTAACTCTAAAACCAGTCCAAAAATAAGTCTGAAACCTGTCCAAAAATAAGTCTCAAACCAGTCTAAAATTAAGTCTAAATCTAATCTAAAACCAGTCCAAAACAAGTCTGAGGCCAGCATAAAACAAATTCTAAATCTTTCTGATTCCCCTCAAGTATATCAAATATATATTCAAGAACAAAGTCATTTACAGCAGCTGCTACAAAGACAGCGGGTTGTGAAAGTCTCTAAAAACTAGAATCCATAGTACGAAAATATTCAAAAGTCAATGAAGTGAACCCTCATACTGTATGTAACTGATTGTGGCTGTGATCATCATTTCCTTTAAAGTTCTGAAAGAGACAAACTGCTTTCTGTAGCAGACATACTTTGGGGTGCTAAGCATTGAAGACATCATGCTGATGTTACGATTGTTACTATCAGCAGTAAGGATTCATAAATAACCTCAAGCATGACTCTGATGAAATGAGTTGTCACTGTAGTGTTGCTAACTGTAACAGAAATACCTGTTACTAGAGTATTTTGTTTATTTGAGGAGAAACGTCTTCTTTCTGTTCAAGTCATAGAACCAAAACTGCCCTGGTAAAGGTCACTTTAATCACAGCTGATGCTGGAGATGTATCAGGGATACTGCTCTAGACTGATTCAAACACACATATTAATTGTGCCACTAATGGTGGGTCTTCTTGCATCAAGTCACTGCAACTGTGCTGTATTAGGTGATTTACTTAAATGGGGTGAATACTTATGCGCTCATTTATTGCATATTTTATATTTTTAATTAACTTACATTACATTGTAGAAATCAGTTTTCACTTTAACATTGAAGAATCTTTTTTTGTTTGTTTATTTTCCTACATAAAACAAACAGAAAGCATATATAAAATGACCATGATTCAATCCATCATCTATACACCACTTAATCCCCATTAGAGTCACAGGGGGCTGAAGTCTATTCCAGCTGATTTAGGATGATAGCAGGATTCACTGTGGACAGGTCACCAATCTATCTCTCTAGAGACAAACAAGCAGACTCACATTCACTCCTCCGCACAATTTAGAATCACCAGTTGAGCTCAGCATATTTTTGGAGGAAGCCGGAGATAACCCATGCATGTACAGGAAGAACATGCAAATTCCACACAGAAAGATCCCAGGCCCACGCCGGGATGCAAACCAGGGATCTTCTAACTGCAAGGCAACACTGCTAACCACAGCACCACTGTGCAGCCCTCTTTGATTCAATGTTGAATGAAAACCTCCAAGAGTGGTGAGTACGTTTTATAGGGATTGTAAATGGATTTACAGAAAAGGCATACAATAGCATCCAAACTTCCATGTCAGAAATTCATGCACTTGAGAATTTGTTCCCGAAAGTTCACAGATGTTGTGATTGGGTTTGAGTAGATGCAGGGGACTTCCTGTGGCTCTCTTCCTGAAATGGGTGTGATCAGCAGCAGTTCAGTTGGATTTAAAGCTACAGACATTGAAACAGCCTGTTTAGAGCTGGGCTAAAACAAAAGTTGTTCCATGTGTGGTAGAATGAGCGACCTGTGCTTTATTTGAAGCTGAAACTTGAGATCCACATTCTGGGGACATGTGAGACTTGAAATAACTTGTTTAAAATTATTATAATATGACTCCTTTACAGGAAATTTCATTCATTCATTGGCCACGTGTGGCAGTTCTCAAAAAGTTCAATCTAAGTTCAGGTCATCAACAGCCAAATGCCTACAGCGTGCAAAATATCATTTGTTAAGTTCCCCCGTCTGAAATGTATTTAAAGCAGCAGAATGAAATTTATTCTGAGGGCATGCTTATGCATGCAGTGAAAATCAGCTCTACTGGGAATTACACAGTACGCTGTACTGTTTTATTTAAGTTTCATGTTTTACGTCATATTTGGGAGGGAGAAAAGCAGATTAATAAAATGTCCATGTGACTTCTTCTATTCATAAATCAGATGTGACTCAACATTTTAATGCCCAGTTTATACGGAAATACTAAAAATAAGACTTGGGGCTGCACTGCATGTAAAGTTGATTTGTCGGGCCGCTTGTGTAATCCTCACATGGCCTATGGCAAGTGGTGACCAGCTTCCACTCCCCACAGTCCACTGTATTTTACCTTATTTTAACAATCTCCCTGCAGAAACATGATAGCAGCAGAATGGTTTAGATGGAAAGCTCTCCAAAGGCTTTTTGAATTTAAAAGTGTTTCAAGACACGCATGCTAGTTAACAACCCTTATGAGGTGTCACTACAACACAGCTTCAGCAGCTCATACAGCCACAAAGACTGAACCCTGAACAGCATGTTTATCGCTGTATACTTAAACCATATTCAGGGTTTGGGAAGAAGATCAAGTAGAATAAGTAGGTAGGACTATAAGCTGGGATGGAAAGAGGCATCTTCTATGGTGTAACCTCGATGTTCAATTTGGACATGAAACACATCTCAAAGATCTAGCTGAAAAGTCTCTTGAAAAATGTGTATATACTATTTGCCGTTACACAAGTTAGATACCTTAATCACTGTCAGTGTTTTTCTCTAAGGGTCCAGTGTGGTGGATTTAGTGGTCTCGAACAGGGTGGTTGTAGACTTCAAACAGCTCCATCATTCCTCCCTTTCCGAGCATATAGAAAAGTTACCGAGGCTGTTACTTGACAATAAAAAAATGCTGTCCATTCTTTCTGGGCTACTGTAGAAACACGGTGGTGCAAAATGCTCATGAGTGATCTGCTGCCTGCCTGCTCAGAGCAGGTCGACTGCACACTTTTGGTCCCTTCATTTGTTAAAAGCACACAACCCTACTTGTTCAAATGCTGCTCCTCTTTCCATTTTTATTTCACTATGTCAAGCAGCTGACAAGTCATCCTGAGCACAAAATGCTCTAGTTTCTGTAGTCCACAACAGTTAGCGGAAAAATAAAAATGTTTTGCCCCGGAAAACATTGATTCAACTGCATGAGCTGTTGGATCCGTACTTTGAATCCCTGCATATGTCAGACAGCAACATTTTGCTAAGAACAAGTCCTCGCAGGATGTGAGACAGTGAATGTGACTGATCAAGATTGTCACAGCTTCTACCACACCTGCTTACAATGTATGTAAAGTGTATTCCTCATGGGCTGCACCAGGCATGACAGCTCACTAAAATACCAAGTGTGATCTGCACTGTTCTGCTTGCAGGGCCCAAAATGACAATAATTATCAATATCATATATGATATAGCATGTGTATATCACAGAAACTTAATTGTTTAGCTTTTAGATAACCACATATGATCCAGCGTGAGATAATTATATTCCTACATTATTGTACAGTTTGATTTGTAGAGACAAATGTAACAACAACAGTGGGTCAGTAGAATCCATGTCTCCCTGCATCACTGTTAACAGTTATATAAATGTAAAACCAGTAGTTCATCAGGCTGGACAAGTCTGAGTTGTGTCTGCGTTCTAAGACTTATGGTTTGATACCTCTGGAATCAAAAATTGTTCGTATCATGTGATCACTTCCACAGTACTTCTCAGTACAATATTAATAATCTGTCTCAGTCCCAGGCCATTGCAGCAGTTTCCAAATACTGGCTGACGGTTTCACAGCCAAACTAACTTCTGTTATTCTCTCTTTCGTAGATTGATTTAATTTGAAGTCATTGAACATTTTAAAGTTGCTCAAAAACCCCTAAAAATGTGTGCAATTTTTACCAACTAGGCTTTCAGGTAAGTTCTGTATTGTACACCTACACACATGCACCCACGGATAAAAATCCATAGCATCACTCCATCTCCTGAACCAGCTGCTGTAATCTCACCCAACATAAAATATGTCCTGTCTCCATATGTGAGAGGCAATCACATGGATCTGGTGCTGCAGCAGTGAATTACTGTGTGTCCTTGCTTTGTCTGTGAGACCCAGAAGCTGCCACATGGACTGTACAGCCAATATGTGACATGGTCAGTACTGTACTTAGCAAGAGATACAACCTCAGCTACAGTAACTTCTACTGGGGACTGTGTTTCCCTGTGTGGTTTAATATGAAGACTGATTAAAGCTGCATGTTTGTGAACTGAGAGATCATAAGTGAGTCTGACCCTTCCCAGCCTCATATTCTCTGCAAACCACTACTGTTGCAATCTATCACAACAGAAAATAAATTCTTCTTATGTGAGAAGCAATCAGGTCTGGCCAGCCTTATCCACACATTGCATCATGTCTTTGTTGTGGTCTGACATGCCTACAGCTGGCAGCCTGTGATGGCGGCACTGCTAATATTAACACCACAAAATGGATGGTGTTTTTCAAACCCTTCATGACGTTCCGAACCTTAGCTGTACTTTATTATTGCATCAACAACAACAACAGTAACAATAATAACAATATCAAGAAATAAATGAACACATACATAATGACAATGAAAAACTACTACTGCTGAAACTACTACTAATAATAGTAACAATAAATAAGATTTATAACAATACTAACAACAGCAATAACAACAAAAAAATAACTAATAACAACAGCAGTCATGTTGTTTTCTTCCGTAGCAAAATGTATTTGCCTCTCTAAATGGAACTATGAATACAGCTATTGTATATATGGGTGGGAATATATGTACCACAACTATGGAAGTATAACTGATAAAACTGACCCAGCACAGTGGAGCTTCCAGGATTAATACTGCAACAGATAATCCACAACAATGACACTGACACTGACCATGGGAAAGCAGTACAGCTGCAACTAGTCCATCTATGCTATAGTTTATAAAAATCCATACACATAACCATTTTAGTGCACACTAAACACACAAAGGACAAACCTGAACAGGCAAGGGACTGTGTTATGTGGAATACAACCCCAGCAAGATGTGTTTCTGAAAAAAAGAGTGAGCGGACATCTGTCCTTTTTATCCATTCATGAAAGTGAAACAGGTTTGAACTTGCCGCCTCTTTTCCAATCAGCAGGTCAGAGTGAGATCTGACAAACTGTAAATTAGAGAATTAATAGCAGCATAACAACAACGGGGCAGTGACACTGATGTTATCAAGCCTTCTCAGCTGCAACGCTGCCCCATTTGATGCAACAGAAATGAAGCACAACAAAGCTACACCCATTTTAATCACGGTGGGAGACATCTTCATTCAATGTGCCATTCTCTGCAAGCTTTTACAACACATACAGCCTGATCCTGGGACAGAACTATGGAAAGGGTGAAAAAAATAACATTAACTTTCACTCATTTTACCAGTAAATTTATATATATTTTATATATATATATATATATATATATATATATATATATATATATATATATATATATATATATATATATATATATATATATATATATATATACACATATATATATATACTCCTAGCATAAAAACATTTTTTCACAATGATTCCTCTTGTATATCATCTTATTGTCTTTTGGGAAACACCTGTGTCATTTCCTAACAGCAAAAAAAAAAAGTTGCTGGTTGAATAAACGTAACTAAGTCAAAATTTGCTAATTTTAGGCTTGACTTTCTCTCTCTCTCTCTCTCTCTCTCTCTCTCTCTCTCTCTCTGCACACACACACACACACACACACACACACACACACACACACACACACACACACACACACACACACACACACACATATATATATGATACAGATATACCCACCAACAAATCATCATAATCATTCTAGAAATCTTTTTCAATTGTTTTTCAAGTCATCTAGTGAAAAACCCTATATATATTTTGTTCTTCATTCTTCAGAATCAGGACACCCTGTGCACAAGCAAACTAATGTGAATAATATCTCATAAAGGGTTGCGGTTTCATCTTTCATTCACTTAACAGTTTGTTTCTTTATGCCTCATCAGACCAAGATGCACAATCCTGTAGGTGCTCATGACATCCTGGGTTCAAATGCATGCCACTCCATCTATCTTCCCTGTCAGCCCCAACTTTGTTCCATCTAATGAGGCAGAAATTCCATAAAAATAATGCCTGAAAAAACTACAGCAGTTCAGCTTTATTTGTGTTGTGGTTTGGTGGCGATGCTAAAAAAGCCACTCCAAGATATGAGTCTGCATCCTTGAACCAAAGACCATCACAGAGATGAGAA
Source organism: Amphiprion ocellaris (assembly GCF_022539595.1). Classification (NCBI taxonomy): domain Eukaryota; kingdom Metazoa; phylum Chordata; class Actinopteri; family Pomacentridae; genus Amphiprion; species Amphiprion ocellaris. Next base: position 27,268,641 of record NC_072778.1, on the reverse strand, counting down.
ACGACTTCAGGGAAATAGGCTATTGAGACAGTAACACACAGATGTGCACACACACACACACACAAACGCAGCGTCGCTCCACAAAAGTCTGAGACACACTCATGTGCCAGGAAATAAGTCCTGAAGAGACTCAAACACACTGGAAAAGGCCTGCATGAACGAACAGACTTGGACTCTCCACTTACACACAAAAACTCAATGCACATAAACTTTAAGGACACAAACACACACAGACACACAATCTGAGGCTTTATCATGAGTGAAAAAGGATTTAATGGCACCATTTGTGAAGCTGCCCTCACTAGAAAATGACCAAAACTTTAGTTCTGAATTGAAATGAGGGACAGTGTCAGCTGAGAGTTTGTAGAAACATGTTTATGAGTGGCAGGTTGGTCTTTTGTACACTTTGATTCAACACTGATGGTCCCAAATGAAGAAGAGAGTCAGTTGGTGTCTTTGGTATTCATTAAACAGACGGGGGAGTCAGCGTGGGACACCTTTGTGTTTTGATGTTTCAGAAAGTCTTAGAGCTCAAAACAAAGGACACAAGTTAATTAGGACTGACCTTTTCTCTTTCATATGAAGAGATACTGTTGTTTTTCTCGCCAATTGTGGGTAACAGACCACGTGTAAAAACAACACCAAAGCTCCATTCAGATTGCATCAATTTCTCCAGAGGAGGCTGGGTGATTTTAACATTGCAACATTAGTGATTATAATCCCATCTGGAGTGAGCATGCAAGTCCTTTTCCACCTCCTCCCCAGGAATAATTACAGCCTAAATTACCTCCTGTTTTTCAGCAAACCCACTGCTCTGCTGTAATTTAAATCCGGTCCAGAGTGACATTCTTTCATTTTTAAAATAGAAGTAAACATCCAGAATGATGAGTTAAATTACTGAGAAGCACAATGAATATTTTATATCCTACCTCTCCCAGTGATGTTAACCCCATGGACAAAATGAAATTTTGAACAAATTGTGCAAGATGAAAAGTAAGGAGATAAAAAATTACCACAATTCATTCTCTGAGCACAATGAATATTTGTACCAAAGCAATTTATCAAGTGGCTGTATTTCAATAAAAATGATAAAGTCAGTCTCCCCATGGACTTGATCACCAGCATCTCTTGGATACCTCATAATGCACCGTCTACATTTTGTCCATATTTTGCACCAATCCACGTACTGCATACTCAGATATAAAGTTCAAATTTTTTTTTTTATATATATATATATATATATATATATATATATATATATTATATATATATATATATATATATACATGTGTGTGTGTGCTAACACAATTGTGCAAGAGTTTTCTAATCATTAATTAGCCTTTCATCACCATTAGCTAACACAATGTAGCATTAGAACACAGGAGTGATGGTTGCTGGAAATGTTCCTCTGTACCCCTATGGAGATATTCCATTAAAAATCAGCCGTTTCCAGCTAGAATAGTCATTTACCAAATTAGCAATGTCTAGCCTGTATTTCTGATTAATTTAATGTTATCTTCATTGAAAAAAAAAGATTTTCTTTCAAAAATAAGGACATTTCTAAGTGACCCCAAACTTTTGAATGACAGTGTAAGTGTAAGTACTTTGCAACATTTGACTACTGGGTTTGGTACCAAGCAAAACTTACACTTTACAGGGGTATACCTGTACTTGGGCTGACCCCAAAACATCTGCACGAATGTGAGATTTAAGTTCTATGTTGGAACACATAAGAGAAAGAGGCATCTGAGTAGAAATACAGCTTTTTTTTAGTATATTCACAGAGTTCTATCAAATGTCAACAGCTAGGAAGTAATTCAGCATCTCCGGCACACAGAAGTGCCTTTATATAAGAACAAGAGTGTCACACCCATATAAATTTGTTGTTTGTCCTCTAGCAGGGTCACAGAGACTTGCATTTGTGTATTTTCGCTCCAGCTCCTCTTTCCTCTTTGTCTTCTCTGTCTGTGTTTGTCCTTTCGTGCTCCCTAAGATTCAGCTATCTGTTTATCTCCCTCCTTTCTGTCTTCGCTTTGCCTTCATCCTCTCTCTATTCATCTCTAACTTGGTTTCACCTCGACACGGACCTCCATATTTCTCTCCCTCCTACTTCCTTTCACTTGCCCCAGTATATATATTTCCCACAGTCAGACAGTTCATGGAAATGAGCTGTCAGCATCTGTCAGGCACTCCCAGCGGTGTGGAAGGAGAGCTGCTTCTCCTTCGCTCTCTGTAGCGGCTTTTGTCTTTCAGCATGGTAGAAGGAAAGCTGCCTTTCTATATTTCTTTACGGTTGCTGCTCTGGGGAACTCGATGCAAATAACCAAACAGACACACATCCACAAATGCAAATGTCGCAACTTGTTGACATACATGTGTTAGCCTTTGCATCCTATGAATAACGCATATTATTCGGTGCTTTTGAGTTAACCCCAAGCCCTCGCACTACCTCATTGTCCTGCTCTTTGTTCACCTGCTGCCGTATGTGGAAGAACTGGAGCGCATAAATCTCTCATAAATATACAGGTTGGCAGATAAATAGAGGCCAACAGACAAGGCATCTGTCATACTTTCGGGGGATGTTTGCTTGTCTGTTTGCAACAAATTGAAAAGTTTGGCAGACTGCAGTGGATGAGATATTTCTGGATTTTGATGTGCTGGTGTCTGTGCAGTTTGAAATGAGATTGATTTGTAGCAGTGGAGCTGTTTACATACGGAATAATTAATCAAGGCTGGGTGGGAGGCCAATCCAAGCCTAGATTGTGAGCTATGATGCAGCTAGGGGAATCTGACTCAGCATTTATTTGCTATTGGTAAAACTTCAAAATTAAAACTCCAGAAATTATTGTTTTGTCTGCAATCAACACAAGAATGCTTGTATTTAAATACTTCACTAAGGGCCTGGCAGCCATGTGTAAAGAATTCACAATAGCATCAACGCTTTTCCTAGGAACCAGTGAGGAGATTTTCTTGAAAGGACAAATCTGTTGTGTTGAGTTCAGCTTTGTCGAACTGCATCGGGTGAAGCTGTGCTGCTGCAAAGCATCTTAACTGTTCTGACTTTTGACATAATGTCCACATCGGCTTGGTAGTGAAAGCACCACAGTAGCAGAGTTGCAGCAGTTCCATTGCTCTATCTACACAGGATGCATTCAAACACAAGTCCCCTGTCTTTTGTTAGTGCTCAGTTCATGTAATTACAACAAAAGAGACCAAAATACGCCTCAGTTTGCCTGTATGACTTTATTGTACTGGTTTGCAAATCAGGAAACGTGACATGTGCAGACAGCTGTGGTGAATAAAATAGAAGTGCATCTGTTCCACCACAAGGCTGATGGGTGAAAAATACATCCTGTGTTGGATAGACATTAGGAAAATGAAAGTTAGAGAATCAAAAACAGACGAAACATTAGTCATCATATCACCTTCTAATCCATTACTATTGCTATCAGACTGCATTAAGATAAACAGTTTGGGGAATTAACTCGATAGTACGGTGGTAAAAACAAGATGTCACCATTAAAAGAGCACCAGTCAAACCTGAAACAGCATGCGTTTCTCCAGATTTGGCACTTCTGGATCTTTCCAAGCAAATTCAAGCTTCTAACACTTTCATTCATTAAGTACAGACACACGTGAGATGCAGCTCAGCACTGTTTTTAATGGCAGTGCATTGGGATAGCTTTGCTGTTATCAGAATACGCTACAACACTGGACTACCCTCTCAATACAACCCCATGCTTGTAATAAAGATCGTTAAAAGAAACACTGACTTTTGGTTTGTATCGGGGAAACTAACGGCCCTCAGTCATTATGGTTACATTATTTAGGAAAAAGTTTTTAAAAATGCTGTCAGTTGCAATCAGGGCACAAACAGGAGTCTCCTTTGTTAAAGTCCAACGTTTTGTCTACAAATCTATCCACCACAAGCTCCCCCTACTGCCACTTTATGGATCTATAACTGCATCACCCACTTCTGCTGTCTTTGTAATTACTATGGATTGTAATAAGCTGTTCAAATGACCCGTATGGTCATTTGTAATGGTCTTTTTTTTTTTTTTTTTTAACTCTATAGAAAGATGATGTATTACTGTCAAACAATTTGGGCTTTTTTCCAATATTTCCCCCCACATCACTTTTGTGTTACTGAAGTATTTCTGTGGCACATTTTCTGAGCTCTGTTTGTTGTTAGATTTTTCATTAGCAACTAACACAACTTTTGGATGCTGTGGCATATAAAATTATGATTAAGATCAATTCAAACCAACTTGAGACTAATTAGAAACTCCAGGTATTATTTATTGCTTTTTAAAAATATACTTATTCTTTGGATGACAAAGTTCATTGTTCAGTATCAAGCTGTTTTATTTCATTACTTGTATTACCCTTCATGCTATATGCAACCAATAACCACTGTGCAGCACCTTAGACAGCAGTAACACCTTTGCTTTTGAAAATCTGCTCAAAAAAGCCTCAAAAAACATGTAACTTCTAAAATAACATCTTAATCTGCTATCTTTTGTGTTACAGAGTTTGATTCTAGACAAAACTGTTTGTGTGCGCTTTCAGAACATGGTGTCAGTGTGTGCTAAATGGATAGAGGTATAGTGACCGGCTCGTGCCGTTTGTGTTGACCTATATCAACAGCTTGAGGAGCAAGAAAACTACAAGTCTACCTGAAGCACAGTAGACAATAGAGGCTTGTCTCAGCTATAATTGTATAGGTCTGACAAGTAAGTCATTCTTTTAAAATCAGCTGGACTCATCAACAACTACCTGCACATGTCACCCTACTACTGATTTGTGGGTAGAAAAAAAATTGTGCTTCTAGCTTAATTAGATATCTTTTCCATTCAACGAGAGTTGTCAAAATACAAAATTAATTACTATTATTATGAAATATCTTAAAGAGTTGTTCATCCAGAAAGAAAGAAGTAGATTGAACACTGATGTATCCTCTTACTAGAACAAAATAGAATTTGACCAAGTATTTTTAAGGAATGGGTCCAACATTAAGTTTGTCAGTCAATCCCATTTCCTCAGATGTTCTCATTTTTAGCCCTACTGGCAGACCAGTAATTTGGACCACAAAATTTGGTGGTTGGCCATCAATATATCGAATATATGTCCCCCAAACTATTAAATGGATTGCTGTGAAAGCTTATGTTTGCAGGTAGTGTGGCCGAGCGGTCTAAGGCGCTGGATTAAGGCTCCAGTCTCTGAGGAGGCGTGGGTTCAAATCCCACCACTGCCATTATATGTTAAAGTCAGCAGCAGATCCTCTAAGTGGGGTCTCCAAAGGTCAGACTTCCTTATGCAGCACAATGTACAAGTTCTTGATTGGATAGGTATAAGGAGAGTCTTGTGAGGTAATTTAACACCTTAGTTCTGTGTCACATCCCCCAATCCATTCCTGAAGAATGTCTGAATTGTGACACAGTGCATTATGCTGCTGAAAAAGAAATTGAAATTGCCTAATACTGAATAAGTGGATTCTCATCCAAATCCATGAAATGATTTTCTGTCAAGAAGTTTGATTTCTTTTACTGCAATTTTTTAGTAGTCCAAAATGGGCAAAGCAGAGGACAGGCTCTGGAAAAGGCATTTCTCAGTTTTAGTGGCCACCATAGTTTCTCATAAATGCTTGGAAGTGGAGGGTGAGGTTGGCGGTTTTCTGGGGGATGGAAATCTGCTGTTCCACCACTAGATACCACTAAATACTGTACACTGCACCTGTACAACCAGCTGTCCAGTCAAGTGTTGATTCCCCTTGTAGCCACAATGATGTCTGATTCCTTGGCATTATCATAAGGTTTGTCAACCACAGCAGAAATGTCCAAATGTACATACAGAACAACATGTGGAGGACAGGTCAGGTGGAGCAGAGTGGCGCAGTGGAAGCGTGCTGGGCCCATAACCCAGAGGTCGATGGATCGAAACCATCCTCTGCTAGGTTGAAAGCTTCTCAATGAGTGAGGTGTTTTGTTCCTTTGAATCAGTTCTCACTTTGTCACAATGATGTCTGATTTTTGGCATCCATTATCATAGGGTGTGTCAACCATGTTACACAAATTCTTGAATTTGATTAAGAGTTGCGGTAGAAATGTGCAAATTTCCATACCTGGAGCAAGGATCAGGAGGAGCAGAGTGGCGCAGCGGAAGCGTGCTGGGCCCATAATCCAGAGGTCGATGGATCGAAACCATCCTCTGCTAAGTTCAAGGTCTTTCCAACACTGATTCCTCACTTTTTTGCAACCTTTCTCATACTAACGTGATTTTGTGTGCCTAATGAGAGGAAGGAAATGCCTTACCTGTACCAGTTTTTGGCAACTGCTTGTTTTAAGCTAACGTGTTTGAATACCAGGCTCTTCCTTCTTGATTTTGTCTGCAGAAACAATGGGGACACATTCAGAGGTGTTGCTGGTCTACAGTGCTTGATTATGACTCTTGTCTCGTAGGAAGTGTGTCTTCAAACCCTACACCTGGTATTTCACAATGTTCAATTACTTCAAAATAACACCATGTATACATTCCCTGAAGGTAACGTAGAATGTATAAAAACATGTTCAGCTGTTATGCGGCCGAGTTGCCTCATACACTTGATTAAGGCTCCATCCTCTCCCAAGGCATTGGTTTAAATCCCTCCTTTAACATTTAGCACTGCAGTCTGCATCTGATTAGCAACACCAAGTATATGAGGAATTGATAAATCTGATGTCACATGGAAAAGGTGAATAGCAAACTGAAAAGAAAAAGACTGGGTAGATTTCCTGTGGCTGTTACAAAAAAGGTTGAAAAGATACTTTTGTACACCATAAACCATGAAAATGGCCAATACCCAAAGAACAAGAAAGGCTGGAAATTAAAGTTAAAGTTAAAAAGTTAAAGTTAGTTTATTTATATAGCACATTTCAACAACAAGGTGATTCAAAATGCTTCACAAGGACATTAAAACAGCAAATGAAAACGCAATTATAAAAAGAAAGAAAACACATTTATAAAATCATTAAAAAGGTCATTAAAATTTAAGGATGCAGAAGAGTAAAAGAATCAAAAACAGAAGTTAAGGAACAAAGACATTTTAAAAGTTACACTGCAGAGTTTGTCATAAAATAAGATTTAAAATAACTGTTAGAAGAACTTAGTCAAAAGCAGCTGAGAACAGGTAAGTCTTCAGAATGGACTTAAATGTGCTGAGAGTTTCAGCTGATCTACAGTTTTCTGGAAGTTTGTTCCAAATATACGGAGCATAGAAGGTGAATGCAGCTTCTCCATGTTTGGTTTTCACTCTGGGAACTAATAAAAGACCTGATCCAGATGACCTGAGTGGTCTGGTTGGTTTATACTGAGTCAGGAGGTCTCTGATGTATTTTGGTCCTAGACCATTTAAAGCTTTGTAGACCAGCAGCAGGACTTTAAAATCTACCCTCTGAGTGACAGGAAGCCAGTGTAAAGACTTCAGAACTGGAGTGATGTGATCTACTTTCTTGGTCTTAGTGAGGACTCGAGCAGCAGAGTTTTGAATCAGCTGCAGTTGTCTGAGTGTTTTTTTAGGTAAACCTGTAAAGATACTGTTACAGTAATCAAGCTGAGTGAAGATGAACGCATGGACGAGCTTTTCCAAGGTTAAGGTAGCGTGGAAAGTCTGGAATGAGACTCTGTTTTCTGAAATCATCATCTTATTTCCTTTCCTTTGTATTAGGCTTTGTAAACTCGTGTGAAGTAATAGCAATTACCAAAAGTTGAAATGGCAACCTCCCTGGAACAAAATAAAGCCTTGTTAAATAAAGATAAATAACTGATTTATCTCTTATTGGTACTGCTTGCCATGCACACACGTTCAACTGGTAAATGCTCCTGAGACTGACTGGCCAAAGACAGCTGCAGGTGCTGTTCAAGTTTTAATGAACAATGACAGTTGGATAGTTAGACAAGCGTTTCTTAAGTACTGTTAGGCACAGGTGAAGCAAAGCTGGAAAATGAGTTCCAGTAACCAAATGGTCTAAGAATTCAAACCATACCACCACCTTGTGACTCTGTTAACCATCTAGTGCAGTGCCTGTTTTTCTCTAAAGTTTTGATGGAAAGGTGGTGTATGCATTTTAAACATTGCTTGAGGCAAAGTACACAGTACCTAGTGGTTATAATAGAAATGTCACAGTCACAACCAGAGGCTGTGATTAGGTGGCAGTGCTCTCTCCTCCTCCAGCCCTGGTTCTCTCTCTTTCCTAGGTGTGTGGCAGAGGCTGACAGCAGGTGTGGGTGATTCCAATCTACTGATCGTGTGCAGGTGGGAGTCGTCTAATCAAGCTGGCTGGCTTCCCTTTAAAAAGTGACTCAACTCATCACTTAGTGCTGGACCGTCTCCTAACTAACAGTTAGTGTTGTGACCAGACCTTTCTGAGCCATCTTGTGTCCTAGACCTTGCTCTAATCCTGTTTTTGCTGTTCAGTGCTGACTCCTGCCTGCTTCTGTTGCCATTTTCTCTGGAGGTTAACTTATCCACTTGGCTGAGGCTTCCTGGCTTCCAGTGGACCTTGGGATTCTCTGGGGATTCTCTGAGGCAGAGGAGGGCTCAGGCTGCTGTCACGCCACGTGTGAGCCTGCCACACCACGAGGACGCCATTCCACTGGGACTGGTAACCACCATCGCCGTCAATCTACCTGGATGCCACAGTTTCCACCGGTTGGCTTTCAAAACACCTGGAACGGGTCATTGATGGTTTCCAGAACCATAAACTCTAGAGAGGCTGTCAGCTAAGTTCTCGCTCTTGCTACACCAGATAATAGAGTTTCTTTACTGATTGCCGGTTGTAATTTTCTGCTAAAGTTATGTGGGATTCTGGGATTAGTGTTTGGGAATTTCTAGTAGTCTAGGATGTCAGTTATTTCGGGTTAGTGTTTAGTTGTTATCCTGCCTTGGTGGTACCAATCGTGGGTTAGCAGTTTGTTTTGTTTCTGCACTCGGTCCGCCTTTCTCCTAGGGGCAGTCTAGTTCTGTTACGCCTTCAGCATATTCATGTAGTTTCCAGTTTATGAATTCTGTTTCCTGTTGAAGTTTATTTTCCTGAGTCTTTGTACAATAAATCTTGTTAAAATCAGTCACTTGTCTGATGTCTCATTTCCCTGCTTCTGAGCCTCTGTACCCACCGTAACAAGGAATGTGCAATACCCTTAAAAGCCTGTAATTTTAGTGTCCCTTTGTGCATATGAAACAGTATTTTAAATTTCCCTAGTAAGTTGAGGTCACATAAATTCAATCTGTTTGCATAAACTTCTTTGTTGAAATAAAATGTAGCATTCTTCTGATAAGTCACTGCTTTAAGCTCTGCCGAATGAACCAATTTTTCTGAGTTTAAGCTGTGCTAGGCAAGATTTTTATAAAGTACGCTCTTCATGTCCACTTAAATCATGAAATGGACCATCTTCAACCCACAGAAGACACTATTGATCCTCTTTGATTGATTTATAATATTATTTTTGGGTGTCCGGTATGGCCCGCAGGTGAAAGTAACCAAACACTTGTATAAACAAGCAAATTTTGCGCTAAGGCACATGAAAATATAAAGCTGCAGAAGACACCTTGTGAGTGTCCATTCAGAGTCCTGTCTGTGAAGCTATGATCTATAAAGTTAGACCAAAGTTATATCAAGACTGTAGCTGAAGAAATTTACAATGATTCATGAAATGTCGGGTCACTCTCAACGGCAGCCTGATCACAAGGTCAGTTAGTCAGTCAGGCTGTCAGTTAAATTACATTCATGTATCAGTGCCTTTGTGTCTTTTATTTTTTTTATTTTTTTTTTTTTGTTTTGTTTCTTTTTTGTTTTATTTCCAGTCTGCCGACTTCAAATTGTGTCTGATATTTCACCGGCAGCCTCCTTCTCCTCTGATTAGTGGGAAATAACTGAAGTTTAGAGAAGGTGATGAATTTATGAAAAAGCATTAGACCTTTTCCCTGACACAGTAAAATCCACAGCCGCTTGTTTAGTATTGATTCAAATTAGAATATTTCAGAGATGAAGTGTGGATATTTGGTGTCATGTTGCAGTGAAATACTGCTCTAATCTATATTTAAACTTGGTTACAGTGAATGTTGGTTTAAAGGAAAAGATCCAATTATTCACATCTATTTTAATATAATACAGTAAGTAATGACATTACAGTAATAGCTGACTGCTGAATTCTACTATAATTCCATTTGAATTGATGTCTTTGTAATCAAAATGCATGTGTAAACATTGCATAGGTTTCCCCAGCAATCCTGGACAGCTTTTTTTTTCATTGGTCTTTCTTTTTTTTCCTAGTTTTAAATGTCAAAACTATGTCATAAGCTGTGTTGAGTTAACATGAGTACCTAGCATTTAAAAACACCATATATGTGCAAGTTCCTAAGAGACTTTCCACTCTTTTTCCAGTAGTATATTGCACAAGAACCTGCAGAGATGATTCAGCTTTAGAATCTGACTCCAGTTCTTTCAGTTAACTGGAATGACTTTGTCGACAACAGTCACTGCTGCAGAGCAAATGTCTTGTATAACGTTTGTATAAAGAATATTTTGCCAGTGTCACCTTTTAGTGTGTCAAATATTCAATTGATCTCCTGCTCAGTGTGTCCCCACTGAACCCTTTAATTCCCAAGAAACAATTCACTCAGCAACTTTAGAAAATGTTCTTGAAGCTTTTCATGAGCAAAGTCCTTTAACTTGATGCAAAAGACAAAGCTAGAGATGACCTTAAAAATAACAATTTGATAAAACTACCCTGACAAAAGGATACTTACTACATTTTCCTTCATTACACAGTCTTCACCTGTGAACGGAGATGGTGCAGTTGCCATGGAGATGGATCTCTTGACACAGCAAGCTCAGTAACTGTTACAATGCCATCCATAACAAGATGACCAGTGTATTGCATCTCCTGCAGCTATCACAATAGAAATTTGCATTGGTTTAAACATCCCTGTTCAGTCAAAGATTTAAATTAATTCTTGCTATAAAAATGAAAAATAAAAACATGGCTTACATCTAACTCTATACCATTGTTTCATATGAAAAACATGCCACATTTAGCAGAGTGGTGACTATGAGGCCCACAGACCACAGGTCAATGGATTCATCTCATCCTTTCCTATGTATAAATATGTTTCAACCGGCAAGACTCCAGTCTCGATTCTTTCCATCCATACTCAAATTGACATGTTTGCCAGTGACTAAGCATCCACTGCCATAAGTGTCCAAAGTGTCTACTCTTTTAGTGTTCAACTGAGCAGCATGTATGCAATCCATGAAAGCCTGTTCACTGTGAGTATGGCTGAGTGGTCTAAGGCACTTACACTGATAAGCCATAACATGAAAGACCCACCATGTATGATTTAGGTAATTCTATTAGCAGAAATGGATGTTCAAATAGCTTTAAAGACTTTTCTGACAAGTCCAATTGAAGAAGGAAGAGCAGAGTGGCGCAGGGGAAGCGTGCTGGGCCCATAACCCAGAGGTCGATGGACCAAAACCATCCTCTGCTAGGTCTTATCTTGGGATGAAGCTATGTTAGCTCTAAAAACTCTAACTCGCATGTGTCAAATTTGAAGAAACGTAACCAAAGTTATGGTGATTCCACAGTTAAATACTTTGACGAGACTTCGTTGTAGTCCAGGAAAAACAATGTGGATGATCAGGTATGTTGGCTGAGTGGTGCCAGATCCCATGTCTGCCTTCTTTCCTTTTCTGTATTTACAACTTCTAGCATTACCTTTACAATTATACATTTATAACGGCTATTGTTTGCTACCAATAGGGCAAGCCGGATTTTAACATGTTGTATAATCATTATTTGGTGCAACAGAAATGTCCAACTTTCCATAAGTCACAAAGAGCAGAGTGGTACAGCGGAGGTGTGCTGGGTCCATAACCCAGAGGCTGATGGATTGAAACCATCCTCTGCTAAGTTTAAACATTTTATCACATCCATTTTCACATTGGTATGTTTTTCACCTAAGCACTGTTCAATTCTTGAACCTAACGTTTGGATTCTGGCTGCAGAAACAAGTAAAGTACATACACAGCTACAGAGACTGAGAGGTCTAAGGTGCTGGATTAAGGCTCTGCTTGATGTAAATGTCTTTAATTGGCTGGATTCCATGCTGCCTCATTGCTTTGCACCCATTCCTCAATTATTATTAGCAGGGAGTCGAAGCATCATTTTGACAGCTTCATTCTTAATTCTGTTTCCAGAAAGAGCTGATGATAGTGTGGCCGAGTGGTCTAAGGCACTGGATTAAGGATCCAGTCTCTCAGGAGGCATGGGTTCAAATCCCACCACTGCCATCTCACTCTATGAAACTCAATGGTTCTTCCAAAGTCATACAAAATGTCAACCAAAATCATCAGTAGACCTACAGGTTGATGGACTGAAAACATCCACAACCATACAGTTTGGGGGGACATTTTCACCAAGCAATTCTCCAGTTTTCCTCCATTGCTTCCTCAAGAATGTAAAGAATGTGAAGATCTACTGCCTTATGGAGGCAATATTAGAGTAATTCAGTCTTCATAAATGTTTGAGCTCGAAGTCAGTTCTGAAGAAGAATAACTGCTGCCTGCTGAGGCTTTATTTATGATTTTGTGCCCACAAGTATTTTGAATGCAATATCCACTTGTTCCGCAATCACTGCATAGAGAGATGATTAGTAAATATTAACACAGATAATGACTACTGCATGTGAGTCATAGAGCACACACAAGGCCAAATATACTGTTAAACATGAATAAATATACTAATGCTGATTTGTTTCATTTAAAAAAAATGCTTCAGTAAGCAAATTGAATAGAAAAGTTGTTGCAGTTATTTCTGACTACTTCCACTGTGAGGAGGCAAAATAACAGTACATGACCCCACATGCTCTAGCTCACTGCTAAAACCACACACACACAACATGCACACAACACATTGATTGACCTGACCTTTGCTAATGTCAATTCTGCCCTCTCCTAAGTCCTCCTGGATCTCCTCTGATTGGCTAATAGTGTCATTACGCTCCGGCAGGTAGAAATTTTAAAGATAACCTGCCTGTTGGTGGAGCTGAGGAGGGAGAGGTGAGGAGGTGGAAGACAGAAGGGAGATGAGGCGATTGATTGATACAAAGGCAGTTCAAAGAGAAGAAGGTGGAAAAGGTGACTGTTTTCCAGTGCAAACACACACACATTCACCTTCAAGGTGTTTGTGGATATTATGCACAGCAACAAACCCTCTGTGCATGCCGGAGTGATTGGTGTGTGTGTACATGCCTTTGTGTACCAGTGTCTGTAATTCCAGTTTGGCATTGCTGTGTATGTGTGTGACACACAATCATTCACTGTGCATCCAAATCGCAGCAGTAATTCCTATTTGCTACTATTCTCTTCTGTCATCTGTCTTTCTCGTGATTTAACGCAAACACAAACAGATTTTCCAAGTGTGCTGATGTCCATTTTTTTTTTTACGTCCCTCACTGCTCATTCATGCTTGGTTCATGTTTGAAATCCAGAAAAGTGTTATCAGCCAACATGAAAAACGTGCAGATGTTTCCTGTGTACACAAAAGAAAGATAAGTTTAAGGCCTTTTTCACAGAAAAAAAAAATTGAAATTTATAATGTTTCAGTCTCAGTTAGAGATACTGCGATTACACATTAAATCTTAAGGAAGAGCCTTGTTTTAAGCCTCAACATCACGTTATTTTCAGCTTTTTGTCCAAAAGGTGGCACAGTGGTACAGGTGGTATGTTCAATTCAATTCAATTTTTTTTTTTTTATATAGCTCCAAATACAATTGAGATGGTCTCAAGACGCTTTACAGAACCCATATGCCTGAACCCCCAGAGAAAGCCTTAAGGTGACAGTGGCAAGAAAAAACTCTCTTCTAATGGGAAGAAACCTTGAGCAGAACCCAGCTGGTATGGGAGTATAGAGTATAGTAATGGAGTATAGTAAGGGCGATGCAGAGTAGATTGGTGGAAATGGGCAGCTGGAAGCAGTGGGCTGGAGGAAGGTCAGCAGCAGCCAGTTGGTGGGACAGCAACCACAGAGTGAATGCAATGCAATAACGGTATATAGTAAATACACAGGTAATCAGAGAGGGGCTCAGTGCATCCAGAGAGGTCCCCCAGCAGCCTAGGCCTATAGCAGCATAACTAGGGACATAACTGAGTGACATCGAAGAAGTCAGCTGTGCCCTGTACATGCTGACTCCAACTGACCCCCTTAGGGTCACCCAGTCAGCCCTAATTATAAATTTTATCAAAAAGGAAGGTCTTAAGTCTGGTCTTAAAAATAGAGAGGGTGTCTGCCTCCTGAAATCAAACTGGGAGCTGGTTCCACAGGAGAGGCGCCTGGTCAGGCATATGGGTTCTGTAAAGCGTCTCGAGACAATTTGACTGTAATTGGCGCTATATAAATAAAATTGAATTGAACTGAATAGAGGAAGCATGTATAGTGTGAACACTATCGGTCCTAAGACAGAACCCTGAGGAACTCCATGATTAACCCTAGTATGCTCAGATGACTCATTGTTGACATGCACAAACTGGAACCTGCCTGATAAATAAGATTTAAACCAGTGCAGTGCTTTCCCTTTAATGCCAATACAATGTTCTAGTCACTGTAATAAAAGTTTGTGGTTGATTGCATCGAATGCTGCACTAAGGTCCAATAAAATAAGTATAGAGACCAGTCCATTATCTGACGCTATGAGAAGGTCATTAGTAACTTTCACCAGAGCTGTTTCTGTGCTATGATGCACTCTGAAGCCTGACTGAAACTCTTCAAACAAGCTATTCCTTTGTAAATGTTCACATAATTGATTTGCAACAGTTCTCTTCAGAATTTTAGAGAGAAATGGGAGGTTGGAAATTGGTCTATAGTTGGCTAAAACATCTGGATCTAGAGTGGGCTTTTTAAGTAAAGGTTTGATTACAGCAACCTTAAAAGCCTGTAGTACATAGCCTGTTACTAGAGAGAGATTAATCAGATCTAACATTGAAGAGTTAATTAAAGGTAAAGCCTCCTTGAACAGTCTAGTTGGGATAGGATCTAAAAGACATGTCGATGGTTTGGATGTAGAAACTATTGAAATTAGTTCAGAGAGATGTATAGGAGTGAAAAATTCTAAATATCCATCTGGTCTTACAGCCAATTCTAAAGTATCTGTACTCGATGATACATCTGTGACATTTGTAGGAAGGGCCAGATTAATTTTTTCTCTAATCGTAATAATTTTATTTGTAAAGAAGCTCATGAAGTCGTTACTGCTCAAAGCTAAAGGAAAACAAGGTTCAACAGAGCTCTGACTCTTTGTCAGCCTGGCTACAGAGCTGAAGAGCATTTTTTTTTTTTAATTACTAGGCTATTTTTCTAAACTACTTCTAAACTATTGGAATGCCACTTCCTTTCCAGCTTTCACAATGGCTACTTTAAAGTCCACAGCTGGTAATTGTATCAAGGAGCAGATCTTCTCTGACACATAACTTTCTTTTTCAAAGGTGCAACACTATCAAGCATCATATGCAGTGAGGCTGCAGCATTATTGACACAGCTTACAGCACCTGGTATTCCCAGACAGTCTCTCATCTAAATACTAACCCTCCCCAACCCTGCTTAGCTTTGGAGATCAGATGAGATAGGGCATGTTCACGGTGGTATAGCTGTAAGCTAGACACTCTGCTACACACAAGCCAACTGAATGTTTCCCCTATCAGCAAATTTAAGCATGAGAGTCAAAAAAGGCAGCTTTAACACAAACTGAATGCACACTTGTTTAAGATAACAAAGAAAATAATAGAAGAAAAATACATGTGTACATTTCCAGGAGACAGTCTGCGACAAAAACACAAAGTAAAGCTCATGAAGTGGGATGAGTACAGTTTGTAAAATTAGATGAATGCCACTCCATTACTGCTGTAGCACTGGATGTGTCCTTTATGGAAAGATGTCTAATCTTTATATGAAACCATATGTACTTGAATCCATAATATATTTGGGAACATTATTAGGAAAAGGTTAAAAAAGAAACATGAAACCAGAAATATCAACACAAAACCATCAAAATCAAAGTTCTGACTTAATCTACATAGTATTTTACAAGAATGCACATTATAGAATAACATAGTTATGTTATTCTACAACATATTCTATTACATAGTTATGTTATTCTGCTGGTCAACTGAATGTGTTTGTTTGTCAAAAAGTGTAACAATATGCCGGTAGTGAAAAAAACTAATAAGGTATATAGATGTTCTTAGTAAAGTGCTGAGTGTACACACTGCTATATAATACGTGATAATCCAGCAAGTTTAATGTGGCCTGAAACAGGATAAGGCAAATACAAAGTGCCACTAACTAAGCATTTTAGCTAACAAGATTCCAGGAAAGTTTAAAAACAATAAAAAGAAAAAAAGAAAAAAAGCATTTGACTTTTCTGGCTGTACAAAGAAATGGTTAAAAATGAAATTACTTCTTAATGTTTTGTTTTTTGGGATTGGTAATTTGTTCACAGATAATCTTCAAATGTTCTAAGTCAAAGCACATCGGCCATGTAGATCTACACAGACATGCTAACACTTCATTTACAACATGAAAGTTTACTCGGATAGATGTGTCTTCTTGAAATGACATTGTCCTTCTCATTTGAAATGCTCATCGGTGACTGGAAGAAAGTCTTGTTGTTCTTCGTCCAGACCATTACACTGACAGCCATTAGGTGTCCTTATCAGTAGTTCGCATCACACTGCCATACAAATAATGGAACAATGTCCCTTTGCAATTTCTAAAGTCACTCTCTGATCCTTTGGGTGCCTTTATTTGCACAGCTTTTACATCTGTGCTGCTGAGGCAATTCAGTAAGTTAACCAGCCTTCCAAAGTCACCCACAACACCATTGTTTAGTCCCAGTGGGGAAATCCACACTCTAGCCTTTCAAAGCCTGCCAAGACACAAGTTATGTTTTGCTGCAAGGCCTTGGTTGTAATCATACTCAAAGTCAAAGCCAACATCAGTGAAATACACTCATAGAGCATGTCTAAATGTATGAAAAGTTATGGAAGAATCACTGCAGTAAATTGTCAAAATTTGTAAAGATTTGTCTTATTTAGAAAGAAGTACATAGTAGGAGGCACCGTGTTTGGTTTTTCCACCATAGGGAGGTCTGTGATTGAACCCTAGTCTTTCTATTTTTTTTCAAATTATCCAACTCAAATAGTGTATCAAATAATGGCAGTTAAACACAAACCTTGGCTTAAAGAGTGCGTCTCACAGAAAGTGTCATGACAAATTTCAAGGTGAATCTTCCACCATTATGACTGCAAAAGGCATATATGCTGGAAAACTCAACAGTCCTTAAAAGATAAAAAGGCTTGGTTGTATCAGAGGAGTGGTGAGTGCCACATCCTCTCCAGCCACTTCTGAAATTTAAAAAAATGACTGTACCTCATCCAAATGGAAACACTCAACACTGGCCATCCTTGGTGATATTCAAAAATAGAGATGCTGGCACAAATTTTCTGCCAGGTGTATTTTGTTATTAGCATGAAAAGTCCAAAACCAGCGTACTTTCTCACCTCAGCTCAGGTGACCTATCAAGGTGTGAAAAGGCTGTGAATGTTGAATCGTAGGTTTTCTAAAGTTAGAAAAATGGTTGAACACATATACCCACATAAACTGATACCGGAAAGCAGTGAATCTAGAGACTTTCTGAAGCTATACAATAATCCAACAATTTGGCCAAACATAAGACTTAGCAAAAGGTCAGTTGACTTGATAGGATCCTTGGATAAAGCAACACATATCTGATAAGCTTGACCAGGTCATGTTTGAAGACTGAGACAGAATAAATACTTTTTTTCTCAGTGTTTGTTTTGTTTTAGTTTTTTGGGTAATTTTTAGGCCTTTATTTGACAGATACAGCTGGGAAAGACAGCATATGTAGAGAGACAAAGCAGGGGAATGACCTCAAGGGATGATCTCAGCCATGAACTGAGCTAGAGACTTATTGCTTGTAGACATCAGTGTCCATGTGTTAAGCACCCTAACCACTCAGCTATTGCCCCTAGAAATTGTGCATTTAACTGTATTTTTGCAAATGGAACTTATTTGTAGCAGAGTTCTGATGTCTCAGAATTACTTCTTAAGAAGTGCTAGCGAACTCTCAGAAATCAAGAGATAATGCCAAGAGTGTGCAAAGCAGTAATCAAAGCAAAGGGTGGCTATTTGGAAGAATCTAAAATAAAAAAAACATGTTTTCACATATTTCACACCTTTTAATTTACTGCATAGTTCCATATACATTCATTAATAGTTTTGATGCCTTCAGTGAGAATCTACAATGTACAAAGGCATGAAAATAAAGAAAAAAATATTAAATGAGAAGGCATGTCCAAACTCTTGACTGGTAGTGTAAATTCTGCTCGAGGAAAAAAAAAAACCTTTAATGGATATTGTCCTTGTACATAATGAAAATTGACCACTATTGGAATTTGCTGTTACTTCAAGTAGATGGACTGCTGACCACACCCTCAGGTCTCAGAATCAATGTTACATGTTCTGAGCGTCTCATGAATCATGTTTTTTTGTGCCATCAGGTGCTTTTAGTAACCATGAGATCTTTATAAAAATAGAGATGAAAAAAGTGTGTTGGTTTCAGCAGTGATGGCTGTGCAACATGCAACATGTTGATGGGCTGTCAGGTGAAATAAGCAGGGTCAAACAGGGTAATGTGAGGTCAACATCACATTAAAATCTGCCCATCTTGGAAAAAGGTGACACAAAGTCAGCGGGCAGATTATTTGCCATCAAACATTAACCTCACTCTCTGTGGAAGTGAATGGCAACGAGCGAATTTTCTGCTCTACCTGAGAGCATTTCTGTTACCAGCCTCCTTCTGACCCTGTGACTCTGCCAAGAGGGGGAAGGAGGCCATTAGGAAGATAAAAAAAAAAGAGGGAGAGGAGCGATTGATTGAAGGAGAAGAAGTCAGGTTATTAATTTTAAGCATGAACACACTCACATGCACACATTTGTCACCTGCCAAGCTGTTTGGTATTAAGCTCACAGCATTAATGTCCATATGAGGTGAAGCGTATGTGGATTTGTATTATTTTCTGTGCGGCAAAATGATATGTGAATGCGGGCATGCTTTGTTGCAATTTCTGCACAGCGGTCCCTCCATCTCACCCCACGTTCCATCTATCTCTCTCTCCTCTCTCTCAGTCTCACCCATACATCTCTTCTTCTCTCTCTCTCTTTCTGTCAGTCATCCATCCAGAGTGGAGGGCAGCCGTTCAGGCTTAGGCAGATCACTGCATTTCATCACAACACACAGGGCATGAAGGAAATTGCTATCAGTCACAGGGCACGTGTGAGCAACTGTGAGATGGACAAGTAGAACCTGCATGTGTGTCCCCTGGTTTAAATTGCAAAGAGCTGGAGTTGCATTCGGGCTGCAAAAGGAAAAGCGGGTATTTGTGAGATTGATAGGTACACAGAGGAGAAGAGAAATAGATTTGTTTTGAGTGACGCCAGCACTGAGCCACTTTTGTAGTTGAATCTCGCCTCTGTGAACACGTTTGATTGAGACATGCAGTCTTTAACAAGTTTTGTAAAGAGATCTTGTCCAATCAGGTTTGTAGTGTAATCTGCAACCCAACTGAAGTAATTGCTAACCAATCAGCATGACCTAAAAGCCTGTTCTAAAAGGGGTTTTTCATGTCAAATAACCTTTAAAATTTGAATTTGAAAAGAGGTCAGTTGCTTAACTCTATAAACCCTTGATTATTTTTAGGGTAATTGCAATTAAACTACCTTGAAGCTTGTATCTTGGCCATTATAAGGGCTAGCCATACATGCTGTAACTTGTTTTGTTTCAGGAGGCTATCTAGATATCCATCATTTAATATGATAATACTTGTAGAGTCTTAATACAAGGATCATTGTTATGCATTGTGCAACTGTTGTGTTGTTACATGTATCTCACCATAAAATGCTGGCAGGAAACACGAATTTCATAATTATGAGGAGGGCAAATAAGCTAAACTAGCATACATTTAACGATATTCCACATATTTTTGATACAGCCCCCAACAGGCAACAGACAACTTCCACAGCTAGAAGTGCATGTCAGTAAATAGCAAGACATTTTCAGAGTCAATTTAAGTTTCTATCACTGTCAGGCCATTTCACAGCTTTTGGAACAGGATTTTTATATAAGTTATTTCTGCACCTATCTTGAGTGTGACTGAAAGGAAACCCAGAAAGTAGCCATAATGCAAGGAGTGTTCAAAATGTTCTTGTCCTCACCAGAAATCGTCACAACATAGGCTCCTTTAACTTCAATGCACTTGGTCCACTGATATTCACGTTTCACTTTTCCTCCGTGTAAGGTTACATCTTGAGCTTCCAGATACTTCTCAACAGCACAATCACTTCAAAAAGTTCTCAGCCTTTCAGAGTGTTAATGAAGTATCCTTGAAAGCTGCATTGATAGGAAAGGAAGAGAGGAAAAGAACTGGAGCTATCTATTAAAATTAAATACGCTATTCAGGTTTGAGAAACACTCTTATTTTCTGTCACTGAGTATAGAGTTTGATCATGGCTTATACTATGTAGACATCATCAAGCTGCAGAGCTGCAGAAGCAACCATTAACCATCATGAGTATGAGAACCTTCATCTACTGTAACTGAACAGCAAATGGGTGTTTATGCTTGTATACATGTTGGACAACACAAATTTTTTGTAGCAAGATAACGTGCTACTCCAATATTCTCCTTCTCCAAAAAATGAAACTCCCTGTTGTTTCTTCATATATTGTTAATCAGTACCTCCAGGATTTCGCGGGCATTTTCGAGATTGTTGCATCTTAAAATGACTGAATTCGTGGCTGCTTTTCTAAAAAATTACGATGTAAGTTGCAAAGTTTTAAGCGTATTTGTTGTGATGAAACTGCAGAAGACAGTAACAACTGCTAAAAAGATGCATTTTTTTCAGTTTTTAGAACGTTTCAACATTTTAATTGGCAATATTTATTCCAAAAATAATTCTTTAAGTCGCTCCAACCCATTTACACAAAAGCTCGAATACAACGGTGGGAAATTACCACCAGCCAGACACTGGTTTAACATGAAGTGGTTGGTAGATGTAAGGCACAAAATGATCATGTACTATTGAATGAATCACATTTGGACATATCTGTCTGTGACAATTTCATATCGTAGCACACGGGTATTCACACAGGCGCTCACAGCTTGTCACGCCAGTTAACAGGGAAAGCATTCAGAGAGCACAGTACTCCACCAAGACTGTTCATTCCCTGACCCTGCGCTGAGCACAGGCATGTTATGCTTGTGTACGATATGTACGGACACCAAATCCCGTGACATAAATGTGTAGCGGGTGGCAGGAATTGATGGGACTCAGAAACACCCCCACAATTTAATCAATTGTTCCTTGTATTATTTTCAATAAGTCCACAGCAGTGGATCTGTAGTAGGATCGCAATTATGTGATCGTCAGCAGGCCACTGAGGTGGCATTCACTTGTTGTCATGGTTACCGTGCCGCTACCTCAATGGGAAATCCTTAACAAATCCTTGGATATAGACTATAAGCTGCATCACTGCCAGAATCGAATCACTTGGTCCTTGTGTCATTTCTGATCTTCCCTAAAAAATTTCATCCAAATCTGTTAGTCTGTTTTTGAGTAATGTTGCTAACAGAGGAATGATTCACATACGCCGATCGTCACATAACTATGCCGTGTCCTTTGGCGGAGTCATGAATCTAACTTACCTTCATTCTTTCAGTGCTCCAACATATCTGGATGCAACAGTTTCCATCATGGTGATTTGTCTGGTCTGTGGTCCACTCGTTTCAGCTGTTCTACTAATATGTTTTGCAGTAGAGAAGTATTTGTCAAACGATGATTTTTTTTTTTTTTTTTTTGAATTTTTTATTCCACCACAATATTGAACGGGTGCAAAACAGTTTACTTCTGCTTTGGTGAAGAACATCAGGGAATTGTTCTTCATGGCCTTCAGCAGTAATTTTTGTTGGTAAATGAGAAACATTAGAATGGGACGTCTGCATCTTCAAATCATAAACAAGGAAGTGAATTCGGTGACATACGTGCATTACATTTACGCTGGCAACTATTGTGATTGGAGGAACTCATGGGAGGCTGGCCAAAATCATGGAAAAGTCGAATTCACGGAGATTGGTTGAAGTCACATGAATTGGTGCGATCGCAACATGGTGGATTACTGGAGGGAGTGGTTAATTAGGAAACCTATTCTGCAATGCTTCTGTTTGGGCTTGATGAACAGCCATTGTTGTTTTTTAGATGTGGGAAAAATCACATCAACAGCCTGTTGCATGATGTTTAATTCTTCTTTTTAACTACTGACATCTACACTAGCAAAATCTGTCCAGACTCTCACATTAGCTTCAATGCACAATGGATTGATTTTACTCCTCAGCATGGTTTAACCAGGTATGTCCTTTGCCCCTGTATTTTTATGGTAATTTTATGGTAACTGTCGTCTGATGTCCACTTTGACAGTTATTTTCAGTGAACAAATGTTAACCAATCTTGCTCAATCTGGTATTTAACAAACCTGTCTTTCTACCTGTGTTCACTCCCAGTTCAATACACCTCATTTAAGCAGAAAATCACTTGTGACTGTTAACATTGTAAAAGGTTGTCTTCAGTCCCAGAGATCTTTAGCAGCAGCAGCAGCAGCAGCAAGGCGTTAAATAGAGGAGTTATGGTAGCAGCAAAAGTACCAATAACCACGTCATTCTCTCTTCATTCCTGCTGTAACCGCTTTCATTCACTTTCTCCAATCAGTTTGTCTGTCAAGAGTGGACCCATGCCTTTTTAACTTGGTTACTGGAGAAGGACCAATGCCCTCCTCAAATATCACATTTTTCTTTCCTTCTACATGTTCACCTCTTGGACAGGACCCAATGAACTCTGTACTGATCTCACTTACTCATTCTACCTCCCCCACCTTCTCTCTCTTTCTCCCATTCTGTTCTTCTGTCTGTCTTGCACCTCAGGTTTTTAAGATCTTGGGACTCAGAGGGTGATTTCATCGTTCAGTGGGCCATGAAAGCTCTTTATAAGTACACCGCCACCGCCAGCGCATTAATCGCCCCGGCCATATTGATTTGGCTGTTCTGTTGTGCAAGCCAGCATATGGAAGAGAGAGGGAGAAAGAAAGGATGAAAGAAGGAAGGAGAAGGGGTGCAGGGGTTCTGGAGAGGGAGGAAAATTTAGGGAAGGAAATAGGGAGAGCATTAGGATTGGGTAATCACGCTTATAAAATGAGACGGTCTGAAACTCAGGGTGATTAGAATTGTTATATCCTTGTTTGTTTCTGCAAGTTCTGAACAAGGCAGGAGACTTACACTGCAAGTCTGTTGTGTTGCAGCAACATCCCCTCTTGATCAATATCAGAAATGAGACAGGTAGAAACATCACACAAACGTGCACAAAAAAATCAGTTATCAAAGACTAAATAAGTTTTAAGTTTATTAACAAAACAAACATAATTCAAACAAGAAAAGCACTTAGAGAGCACAGTACTCCACCTTGGCTGCTCAGTTGTTGTATGATTTCTGATGGATGAAATCTTTAAAAAAAACTTGTGGGCCGCAGCAGTCGATTTGCTGTAGGATCACAATCATGTAATCGTCAGCCTGCAGCTGACGTAGTGTTCACTTGTAGTCATGGTTACAGTGACGCTGTGCCGCTATCTCGCAATGATACAGAAATCTTTAACAAATCCATCCAGACTATAAGCCACATCACTGCCAAAATCTAATCACTTGGTTCTTGTGTCATTTCTGACCTTCCCTGAAAATTTCATCTGAATTCATTTGTCCGTTTTGGAATAATGTTGACAAACCAATTCCAATTGTCACATAACTCCACATTCCCTGGTGGAGTTACAATGAAATGACAATGAAAAACAAATATGTGAGAAATATATGGGTAATAAATCAAATAATTTTAAATTGGACTATAGATGTAAAAACTTTAAACTGAAAAGCAATGCAATAAGCATCCTGAGTATCTTCCACTCAGCATGCTTTTTATTCATTTTGTGTGTCACTTTATTTTTATTTCAAGGCGATAATTGCTTATCAATCAACCTCTGGTGATCAAAGTTGTATGAATGAGCATAGTTGCAGACAAATTTTTTTATTATTCTTTTGAATGAAAATGTGTAATTAGTGTAAGTCATGTAAAACTTATAACATTTAGTCTCGTTTTTGTTCCACTTTCAAGTTTTCTGTTTTGTGTATTTTGAGCAGTAAGTACAGCTGTCAAGTTGTCTCTCTAGTGTCTATCTGCTTCATTAAATACTGCTCATTGCTCATGAACATTTGGTAGCTTGTGATATATTCTCTCAGGCCCCAGAGGCTTTCTTATCACCACAGAGCAAACTGTGCAAATTCAGGTTTTGTTCACCAGAGTTTGGACTAATGCTAAAATCCACAGTGATGGGAAGTGCAAATGCTGCAACAACCACAGCATCATAGACATTTTTTGCAGATCTCAAAATGCAGTCAAATTGTTCACGTAGTCTGGGAGTCTGGTTGTCAGCCCATTAGCGGAAGCATACAGCTCAGATTTCTTCAGGGAAACATTCATGTCTACACTGAGTATGAGGCATGGTGACTACAAAGCAGCTCCATGAAAACCAAGATAAAATCCTGCTGTAGTCCTCCTGTGGGTGTCTTGCCAAGTTCACACTCACTGTCTGGATTTAAGGGGGTAAAAAAGAGAGACGCAGAAATCAAATGTCAGCAGATGTGTGAAAGTCAGTAGAAGCCACATGAAACCCCAAAACATTCAGAATGTATGGATTCATACACATATGACCACATTTATGGGCAGTATGATGGCACTAGGAACCAGCAGGGAGTTTGGAATGTTAAGTGTTTATTGATCATTCTCTGATGTGCTAATATGCCCAAGGACCAGAGGACAGATGTAAGTCTTAAACCATTTCCATGTTCATGTTCTGTAATTGATTAATCCTTGAAATTAATGAAACAGACTAAATGGATGTTTCAAAAAATGGCTTATCCAGTGATACTCAAGGTTCACTGCAAAACCAGCTTGGAAATTCGAAGAATAAATAAACACCTGGTGACTTCAAATGTAATTTAAATTGCAAAAAAAAAATTCGCTTAATTCAAAATTGCTGCACAACCACTGACAACAAAATCAAAAGTATCTTTCATAGTAAATAAACTGTGCTACATTATTATTCTCTTCACAGCATTTTGATACTAAAATAATCCTTATAGTGGATTTAAATGACGAAGGAGTTTGTTCACTGTTGTTCACAGCTGCTGGAGAGATACTGTGGATGCGTAGTTGTTGTTATTGTACTACTTTTCTCATCAGCTTGGAAGACTCCATTGGAAACATGTATGTCCTACAACAAATAGAGCATAGCAAACTTATCGGGACTTATCCATCAGAAATGATACAAGGAACAAGTGATTAAATTGTGGGGGTGTTACCGAGTCCCATCAATTCTTGCTGCCCGCTACATATTTAGGTCACGCGATTCGGTATCCGTACATAATGTACACATGTATACACGCCCAAGTTATTTTGTTTGTGAGTACATTTATATTACATGGACACATTCTATGTTGCCGTGATTTCTGATCATCTATAATTAATAAACAAATGCTGCATTTCTAAAACAAAATGCTGCATTTCTGAAATGCCATATGGGCAGAGTACTGAGTGCTTTTCTTGTTATTATCATTATCATTATTATTGTTGTTGTTGTTGTTGTTATTGTTACTATTATTACTATTATTATTATTGAGGATTAACTATTTCCTTGAGCACAGAGTATATTGCTTCACAAATGTGGGTACTGGGACAGATCATTCCTCCACATCTAGCACACAACTAGCTTAACAAGATTGTGTGTGGAAGTAGCACATTTATTTAATGTTTCTAGGTCAAAAAAAAGAATAAAAATAAAAATTGCAACACTGAAGTTTATCTTGGCAAAAGGATGCTACAGGTTATAAAGTTAGGAGCTGTAGGATGAGCCATGCCAACAATCAGTTAGGGTGTCCAAAAACAGTAGTACAAATGTGTGTGATGACACTTTACCAAAGAATGTGAAAAGAAGCCTGATGAAGATTAGCAGACCATTCTTTAGTCAGGTGAAACCAAAATGAATCAGTTTGGATCAGATGGGTTCTTGCATGTTCGCCGTGGACATGACCAGGACTACCATAGTGGTGATCTTACATTTGGACCCACTTTTTTGCATTGATGTTATACTTTGTTACCTGTATTTTCAATGTAATCTGCCTGACCAGTTGCTTTTTTATACCTCACATATTAGTGATGCACAAATTGGCTCTGAAGTCATCCGAACCCTCATGAAAACATAAATCAACCAGCTGCCACCCACCCAAACTAATTATTTTCTCCAATTTAGAGACCAGCACCCACTCACACATGACCATTAATTCTCAGTGGGATGTAAGTGTGATATATGTAAGCCCTTATTTTTGGGGAGGGGTTTTTGTTTTAAATTCTCTGTTTTTAATTTTCATTCTGATTATTTTTCCCTCCATTACTTTTTAAGACAAATGGACTGCATAGAGACTATAGTCTGGTAATTCATGCCTGACGACAAGCAAAGCTAAAAATGTGTTGGTGTTTTAGAGAATGCAATTAATATTTTACTCATTAATAATGTATTATTTCACCCACTCGCAATCCATCTGCTATTAATCACAATGTAAATTTTCATGACTCAGCCCGTCCAGTCTGTGGATTAACCTCAGAGCCCCAAATCTGTGATATACTCATCACTGTAGCACAGATATGCAGTATATACAGAACTGTAGTCTTCTCATGGTACAGAAAGTACAGGTATTAACAGTGGCTCTGTATTGTCTAAGGGTGCTGAAATTAAAGTAGCTGGATGCAAATCTGAAATAATTTTCTCATGTACACCTCAACACCTTGAACTTTATGTCCAAGCGACATTTAAAGAACCTCATTCAAATTTTATTTCTTGTAGAGAGGAATACTAAAATACCCTCTGGACTGGTTGCCTCAGTTAGACTATTACATATCTGCAACTCATCCACAATGCTGCTGCTTGAATCCTGGCAAAGAAAGACAATGCATGCTTTTAATTTATGTTTGACGTTTAAGTAGTCTATAAATGGTGGACAACTTTTCCGAAAGTTGTTGGGAATTTTATATATATATATATATATATATATATATATATATATATATATATATATATATATATATATATATATATATATATATATATATATATATACTTTATTTTTAAATATAGATTATTTTTCTTCTTGTAATTTGAGTTTGGACAGTTGTACACAGTTTTTCTAATTTTTTAACCATTTAAACATCAAACACATTTTTACCCATTGTGCATTTTTTGATACAACAAAAAGTCCTGCATCTCTATTGCAATAGTTCAACCATGGCTGAAGGGAGAGATAATTTAAAAATGTATTTTGTGTAGTTTAACAATGTTATACAGCCATAAAAATAATACATAAATAAAATAAAGAAATAGAACTGAATGATTATTTATTCTACAAAAAAAATGAAAAAACCACAGAATTCACCTTGACAACATTTCTTCAAGTACTGACAAATCGCAAATGGGAAGGCACGCTACAGATGAGTAGTTCAAGGACCAATGTAAAGTTGAAAATTGATGATTCTGTGTGTTTTTAAAGTTTCTGGCTGCAATTACTGTCCTTTTAGGTGATTCAAAAAGCAACAACTTTGAATTTGTGTATAAAATGTGCTATACACACACACACACACACACACACACACACACACACACACACACATAGATAGATAGATAGATAGATAGACAGACAGACAGACAGACAGACAGACAGACAGACAGACAGAAAGACAGACAGACAGACAGACAGACAGACAGACAGACAGACAGACAGACAGACAGACAGACAGACAGACAGATAGAAAGACAGACAGACAGACAGACAGACAGATAGATAGACTGGTCTGTCTTTATCTGGCTGCCTTATCAACAAATTATTAACGATTCAAACCAACAGCAGTATCTATCAGTTACAATCTTTACCGCTACATATGATTTTCTTTTTTTCTTTTCACCAACTGGACTAGACCAAAAATCCAATTTGGTCCCTTTAGCTGCCTAAATCATTTTATAACTGGACACAACTGTAATATGACCAGCCATAACAGCAGTCTTTCACAACAGATGGGGACGGTGATATTGAGAATAAGAGCTTGCTCATAATCTCTGACCAGAATAAACTGGTGTTTGGGCAAAGCCAAAAACAATGAAAATATTATTGTAGTTTAATAAAGAAGTTCAGTATTTGATAGAAAGTGGAGTGAAACAGCAGAAGTGTTGATATTAACTTCCTCTGTTATGCTGGAAATAGGACTTTGCAGGTGGTTGTTGTATAGCTGCTCAAAGTTCACAATCAGCTGTTATTGCACAGATGACCCAAGCTATTCATTCCTCTCTCCTTTCATTTTAGGATCATATTCTGATTTTCTTTCTTTCATTTTTTTGACTGATATAGGAAATGAGATTGTTCCAAAGCAGGGTTACGGCTGATGGGAAAGGGATTTTGGTGAAGATGTCATTTCCTTACTGTGCTCAAGAAGGAAGACGACACATTCGGATGGATTTCTAAGGGAGGCATAATCTTGGGATTGACCTTATTATTTAGCTTTATGCTTTGATCTAGCAGAACTGAAAAAGGAGACTTTAGAGAGAATGACAACATAATTAGATAACCAGGGCTGCTGCAAAAAGGAGCTGATCTAACTCGAGATTCCTGAAGTCTTTCTTTAAAGTGATTCTGAGAGGCCACTTTATCTACAACTCACAAAAATGACATTATATCATTGGTGGAGTTTATCCAACTGCCAACCGATGACCTCTCAAGCAGTAATGTGTCTGTTAAATGTGTTAATCATCTGAAAGGAGCAATGAGGACAAAGCTTGCACCATGATGTTTTAGGAATTTTACACAGGATCACAGTTTAAGTATTGATTTGAGAAAAAAAAAAGCTCCAACAACACCATCTCAAAATAATAACAGTTTCTGATTGCCTTAGTCATCTAGAATAATTAAAATGATTTTGTGCATAGTAATTCCATCATAAACTGATTGTATGTATACATTGGTCAATAGAACAGAGAGCAAGCCAATGGTCAATTGAACTGATGAAACCATTATAGCGTATCTGAGGGAGCTTCAGCAGAGCGGAAATAAGAGTTCACAGTGGGTACTTCACAAAGATCACAATTCTTCCTGTCAAATGTTCTCGGCTTTAAAATGCAATATTGTTAATCTGCCACATCAATTCAACAGCAGCTGTCTAAAAATCCATATTTCATAGAGCAGAAGGCGCAGAGAGCTGCAGTCAGAGATTTAGCTCTATTTTGCTGTGGTGGCATTAAAAAATGCTGAACTTTTCACTTAAAGGGGAATGAGACTGAAGGGAAGTTTTGACATATGGCATTCCTTTACCCTTTACATGGACATTACAGCTTATTGCACTCAACAGACTCAGCCTCCAGTAGCCAGAGGGAAGAGTTTGCACCATCAACCTGCAATTGGGGAACAATGAAGCTGTAGACATGACTGGCTGTCGCAGCACCGGCAATTCTGGGGTAAATGCATCATGAGCAGATGTGAATGTGTTCTGGCTTCAAATGGTACTTTCAAAGTGGCTCTCTGTTGGAAGTATCAGTGTTACATACAGTGGTTGATTTGTCCTTTGTTCAGATGAACAACCCAGGAATTGTTGTCAGTTTATATTTTATCCAAGCTGGAGTTTATGTAAGCAACTCAAAATGAGTTTTAAAAAAAGGAGACAAACAAGATTTTTTTAAAAAATGAAAGCAGAACACACCCTATTCATGAATGAAAAAAAATGCATTTAAATCCTAACTCTCCCACTCCCCACTGTCCACCCAGCTGACAGGTTTCCTTGTTAGTTTTGGTATTCATTTTTCCTGGCGTATGTCATGGATGGGATGAGTATCAGCAGACTGTGTAATAATAACATAAGTGGATCCTATGTAAAGATGGTTATATTTGAACAATGACTATCAAAAAGTATATGTTGCTGCTTTCATATAGACAAGCACACCAAGGTGTGTCAGTGGACTTGGACTGCCATAATGGATGTGGTTACAGCTGCTGACCGCACACACAACACTCCCTCAGCCATAAGGAAGTAAAACACTTTTGAACTACACAAAAAGCCATGGCATATCATTCTCTGTGCCATGATATTTACCATATCACCAAAGAGATGGCTATTTAAACCACATTTATTTGGAGTTTATGGTGGCTTGACGATTTCAACATTGACTCAACTCTGTGTAAGTTCTTACATGCTCGATTTTTCTGAAATGTGGGAGTTTCTTCCTTTAAGGGCAGTAATGGAGATCCAGCCCTTGATCTTTGGTTTACAAGACCAATGCCTTACCACTAAGCTACCATGGTGTTTCAGCTTGTTTGGGCTCATTATTATGAGAAGAACTAATTTGAATTGGGTGATGATTCTCTGTTGGCTTACATGTACCAACCAACCCTTTCACATTATGCACATTATGATAGTTGATCCATTATTCATATAAAATATTGATTAAGCAGCTTTAAAGGTGAAATCTGTGACTTGACTTTTCAGATGACAGTCAACCCCAAAAATAATCCAGTGTAAATGTGTTCACCTTTATGATGGCCACATTTAGTGGAAGTGTCATTGATTAGTAAGCAATAAGGTGAAGAAGTCAGGCAGCACTGTCAGCCCAACAAACACAATCAACAGAGAATCTACAACAACTGTCAATATTTCACTCCATCATACAGATGGGCAATACGAAGTGTTAATTAAAAACACATTATAGATTTCAGATCTAACTATCCAACACTCCACTGTAAAGATTTTCGATTCTGTTGACCAGACAGCAGATCAGAGGTGTTAGAGGGCATCTTTTAAATGTCTGTCCAAAGACCTTCAGGACATTCCAGCAAGAGTTAAGTACCACAGTTCACAGTGAACACACTCTCTAAGACCACAAGACTGCCGGCAGTGAAATTCAATAATGCTAACCTGTCACATCAATTCAGCATCAGCAAATCTATACTTTCCCACAACATCAGTTATGTCTGACAGAGCGGTGTGTGGTGAGGCCAGTAACTCCAGGACTGCTGAAAAAAAGAGAGCCTTGCAGTGATGCTTAACTGGATATATAGAGAGAAAAACATAAAAATGCAAATGCTAAAAAAAATTAAATGCAAATAAGAAAAAAAATGCATTTCTCCAGTATTATTTCTAGGAATGTCTGTGGGAACATCAATATTTCTGTTTTCTAAGCGTTAGGATATGCACAAATGTTTCCTAATGTGGCTAGGAGACATGTGATGCCATCACTAAAATCAATAGGTTACTTCTTCTTGGCAGCACAAATGTGCACAGTGATTTCCATGTAGATCTGACCATCCATTTTCGCCCAGAATTTTATACTCAAAGGTATTCAGATGCTTTTCTATTGCACACCAGACTGTGGTCTGGTTCATCCTGTCAGCTCTGAAGTTCCTCTCAATGTCAATGATTTAACCTTTAAAAACTCATGTGTATCAAAGCTATATCATTAAACATTCATTTCTTTCTAAACATTGTCCCTTCCTCTGTTAAAATGGCTTAGATGTAACTGCCTTGTTCCTTCCATTAGAATTGTCAGATCTATGAAGTACCTGCTTCTCTCCATTCCTAATTGCTGCAGCTCAATAACACCAGAACTCGTATGAGAAAAATGACACAGAAAACAGAATCTGTTTCTTAGGTTTCTCAATCTGACATCCTGGAAGTTCTGAGGTTTTGAATCTGTCATTAGTACAAGGTTGTAATGGTTTTGATGCTGACTGCTGAACGGCTGCCTGAGTGCTTTTCTTGTTTCGCTCATATGTCTCCCAGTACATAAAAACACCATATGATGTGCAAAGACTTCATGTTAGCACTGATCCTTCCTGTCGCTATTTTTTTACTGCAATGATAGAAATGTAACAATACTATTCTGTATAAGGTACAGTTTTACACACAGTGTGTCATCATTTGGATACATTATTCGTCATGCCAAACCTGTACATATCCATATGCATATTCATCATGTCACATCTGTGCATGTGAAAGGTGTACATTGTCTTTATTTATTAGCCCTTTTTTATTAGCCCTATTTTAAAAATAGCTGTTGGGCAAATGGGTTCTTTAATTCCTGACATATGTCTAGAGTCTTATTGGAATCAACCTTTGCCAAATTCAAATGATACAACATAGTTTAGTACAAAAATCCCACTGTTCACTCTACATAGAGGAACAAAAATCAGGCTATGAAGTCCAAGGAACTCTCTACAGACCACATAATAAAAATGTGCCATGCCCAGATCAGGGCAAGGGTATAAAGACACTTCTAAAGGTATGAGGGTTCCCGTGAGCGCAGTGGCCTAGAAAACTATATAAAAAAAAAAAGTTCAGATGCCTCAGGATTATTCCTAGATTAGCTGAGAATTACAGGGCCATGGTCAGAGAACTGACCACGGACCAAGACAGTTTGCTGCAGAGCTACATGGACCCAGTTTGAGTTAAAGGCATGACAGTCTGCTTGGAGTTTGCAAAAACTGTATTTAAAGGACTCTGCGAGCACAAGGCAAATGATTCTCTTGTTTAATGAGACAAGAACAGAACTATTTGGCCACAACTCAAAGTATTACATTACCAGTCAAAAGTTTGTATGCACTTTCCCATCCAAATGAATCAGAAAGTGTGTCCAAACGTTTGACTGGTAGTGTATGTCTGGTGAACAGAAGTCACTGCTCATCACCTGTTAATATCGTCCCGACAGTGCAGCCATTGGAGGTGTCAACACATCATCTTTATTTCTTCCACACGTTTTCTTTATTCCAATCTTAGAGTTACTGTCAGTGCTTCTGTTTTTGTTTGAACGGTAGGGCTTTTCCTTTCTCACACAAAAGGTTGTGTAGTTTTGTTTTTTCTTTCTGTATTTTTTTCCATTGGCATCCAATTGTATTCTATGACAGATTTTGACAACTGGCTTTTCATTTTCTTTTCTTTCGGTTTATAATGTTTATTTTAAATGGAATTGTCTGACATTTGGGGACGCGTGCTTATTCACTTTTAACACAAGACCAGAAACTGACATTTAAAATGAGGCTCATAACTTAACATGCAGCTTTGGAACAGTGCATTTATATCATCTGACTCACTTCTTGTGTTCAAAAGTGTTTCAAAAAATGATCTAATATCATTGTTAGTGTTTTTACAGGCAGTAATGAACAGCATTTCCAAAAAGCCCTCAGGGATTGCAGCTATTTGAGTAGCTTGACAGAAATGATGGATAAAACAACATTAGGCCAGAGCATCAGTGAGTCTTATGGACAAATTTATGTTATAACAACCATGTTCCAGTTGTAGTTTATTCATGTTAACATTTTTGGACTCTCTGTATTGTAAGTGTGTGTATAGAAAACAAATGGTGTTTAAAAAATGCTTTTTATAATATGAAGCATTGATTTGATTAAAGATTTTCAATCATTCACAACTTCATAATTCAGCATTAAGCAAATTGTAATTAAAGTAGTTGCTGCTGTGCTTTTGAGGTGCTTTCATTTTTACTTGCTTTCCATCTACAATGCCCAATCACTGTAGGAAATATTAATTTCTCCATCTATCCTGTGCTGTGTCCACTGTCCACACCTCAGGGATAATCAGCACAACATAGTGCTACAACCAAAGAGCATTTTGAATACTGCATGTTTTCCTGTGCACGATATATAGCAATGTGTGCATGCTGTTGTCGGCTTTCAAAGTTCTATAAAGAAGTGGATGCCAATTTGTCCGAGGCTAGGCTAGGATCAGTGTCCAAACTGTGACCCTCTCTGGATTTGAATGTAGTGCCAAACATTTCAGCTAACTCTTAGCAATAATGCAAATAACCATATTCCCCAAATACCACTGGAGCTAAAGATCAAAGAAAGAACAAAGAACAGTCTAAAGATAGCTGTCATAGTATTTTTTTCTTTGGTAGAAAGTGGCATTGAAAGGGCCGCAGAAATGTTAGAGACTGATTTCAGACTGAGGGGAAAGTGACAAAACACACTTTTGCAGTGACCCTTTAAACTGACACTTTTTCTGAAACGACCTGCTTATTTCCCTCTTTAGGCCTTAGCATTGCTCCTTTAACATCATCAGTGTCAGTGTTTTCAGCCCCCTGTGACCAGTAGAAGCATAAGCCAGCTGGATGATAGATGGCTTTTGTGTTTCTGTGTTACAAATGTCTCCTGGCAAAGTCCACCTGGCTTGATAAGCAGTGGATATGCAAAGCTCCAGTGTAATAATGCTCCATTCATGACCCACCTGTAAATATCAGCTTCTATCTGACTTCCATGCCTGGCAAAGACATCAAATAGATATTGACAAGACTGCCTGCAGTTACTTTCAGAGTTAACTTGCTGCCAGGATGGAAGCTCAGATTAGCAGAGATTTTTATTTTTATTCTATTTATTTTCCCCGAGCCCTATTGTTGAGAAAATCATTGTGTATGTTTTGGTTCAAGTTGACCACTTGTTGCACACTGCTGCCAATCAGAGGGTTTCTAGAAATCTCTGTCTGTGGATTGCAGGAGGTGTACCTTCATTGCAGCAGTGAAAGGAAGTGGCTTAAAGCCTCAGTCCAATCCAATCAGTGTGTTATGATTCTGTAAAAGTTGAAAGGGAACGAAAAGATAGCTGTGCTGAATACAAATACAGCAGAGATCTGCTGGCATGAGCTGGCAGTGAGGTTATCAGGCTGGGTCTGACAAAGCATGTTTTTTAGTAGAAATCCTTTCTTGCTTTACATAACTGCCGGTGTAAAAGGCCAAACAGGAGCTGTGATAGTGAGGGCACTGAGTAAATGTCAGCCTACTCTACTGCATATCAATAACCTTTAACAATTGCGGATTGCAGTCTGCCTTGTTCACTGCACAGATCCTTTACCCCTGGATTTTCATTTTCCATATTTTTGCATAAATATTTCTTAGATACTCAACTGTGCAGTCATTACCTAATTTGTCTGAAGCATACAGTGGTCATAAGATAAGACACACCTTCCTCTCTGCAGGGCTGTAGTGTCACTGCTGAGAAAACCAAAGAGTTAGATGGAACTGTCCCACAACTGTCCTACTTGAGTTAAAAAAAAACAAAAAAAACTTTTCTGCAAATATGTTCGATTTATTTATTTGTTTGTTTTGATATTCTGCAATTCTGCTAAGGTGAAAATCCACCTAATGTTTTTTCCCACCTAAATCGGCATCAGATTACAATGTTAATGTATTGTTCTATAGAGCAATTACAGACAATGTATTTTGTTTAATTTAGATGATGTGTCACATCCCATGCAATATTTGTCAAGAGAAAAGTGTGGACAAACTGACAGACTGGCTAAGTGACATGTTAACTAACCAACTCAGTGTTAACATACACTGTCATTCAAAAGTGTGGGATCACCCAGACAATTTCAGGTTTTCCATGAAAACTCACACTTTTATTCATGTGCAAACATAATTGCACAAGGGTTTTCTAATCATCAATGAGCCTTTCAACACCATTAGCTAACACAATGTAGCATTAGAACACTTAAAGTAACACATGGAAGGCAACTATCAGTGCACACAGTACTGCATAAAATGAGGATTTGAAAATGGATTTCTTATTAATATGAACAAAAAAGTAACACAAACAACTACTTGGCAGTCTCCCTTTGTTCATGACCCTGACTAGGTTAAAGAGAGAAGCTGCAACAGGGAATCCAAGTACAAGCAGCCAAACTATGTCTATTAACAGCTCTGGTGTCTCTTACTCTTCCTGCACTTAAGCCAAATCAGCAATGTGTCTAATAGCCTCTCAGTTGCTTAGCATAGTCATTAACCTTGCTATTGTCTCTCAGACACAAAAACAGTTGCAATATGCTCACAAACTGAGTTCTGCATTCACTGTGGACAACAGTTGCACATGTACACACTAGCTCTTGCTTCTTCAGACAGACTCTTCACAGGACCTTTGCCAGGTCACTTTTGGCCTCTTTTCGATGCTTCTCTAACCACACAGACATACATACATTTTGGTTCTTTTTGGCCTTTGGAACAACACAGTTAGTCTAAACACACCTACCATACACTATCTGGAGAGTGCAAACACACACATATATGTACTCACAAGCAAGAGACACACAGAAACCTGCAGTGCATAAAGTTTAACACACCAACAGAGACACAATGTCACTGGATTTTGATTACTAATGACACATGCACTTTTAGCATGAGGTCATTGAGTAAGACTGGAACAGATGTTACGGTATGACCACATGCACTGAGACTATTTGTGGAATTTTTTTTGATGTACATTTTGGGAATAAAAACCATAAATTTCAATAACAAGGTAAAGAAACCTCTAAATTCTAAACATGTCTGGCCAACATGCCATTTAATGTCTCGAGGGAACACTCTCAGTTATTAAAAATCTCTTTTAGACCACTAACCTCCTCTCCTGGGGCTGAAGAGTTACAGACATTTTATGCATTTTAGGCAGGCAGTTGTCTGATTGCAGTGTTTGTCAGCTTTGTGTCATGTTCCCTTCAAAAAAAAATAAAACTGAAGATGAAAACTCAAAACAGGGATGAGAAGAAGGTTTGTCTTTGCCAGTCTACTTATTGTAGATTTTGTATGAAGTGGAAAAGGCCACACATTCTCCAATATAATGATTGAGGGATCAAGTGTTGATTGAAGAAAGACAATAGAAGAGCCTCCATGTGCCCAGTTATCCTCCACATAGTCAAAGATGCAGGAGAGTCTGTGAGCTTTGACCTCACTAAGAACGGCTCCAGGCTCCAATGAGCAAAATAGGACATTTGTGAAGACACATAACTCAGGTAAAATAGCGTAAATTCTGAATTTACATTTACCAGGTGGATAGAAACATGACTTCAAATGAATGCTAATGTTGTTTTGCTAACTGTTGGATGTGTAACTTGGTAGCTGATTGCTAACAAGTTTGACTTATCACCTTAAAAAACAGTTATCTGTTCACAACTTGTTTCTGCTGCAAGAAAATCATCACATCACATCATACATGTCAACTACAATATCGAGAATTAATATGAAGGTTCTCCCATGTAAATTCTCACTGACATATCCAAAATCAATAAATATAGCATTCTAATTATGAAAAAAGCACTCAGCGAGCACAGTACTCCAAGGCTGCTCAGTCGTAGAATCATTTCCAACGGATGAAAATTTTAATAAAAAATGACCTTAAACTGAACAAAGGTGTGTGTTACACACATGTACGATATGTAGGAATACTGAATCACGTGACCTAAATTGATTTTGATCGGGAATTGATGTGATTCGACAACACCTCCACAATTTAATCAATTGCTCCTTGTCTCATTTCCGACGAATAAGTCCCCATAAGTCCGCATCAGTTGATTTGTAGTAGGATCACAATCATGTGATCGTCAGCAGACAGCTGATGTAGTGTCCACTTGTAGTCATGGTTACAGTGATGCTATCTTGCAATACAGAAATCTTTAACAAATCTGTGGAAACAGACTACAAACCGCATCACTGCCAAAATCTAATCACTTGGTCCTTGTGTCATTTCTGACCTTCCCTGAAAATTTCATCCAACTCCGCCACTTTCCTTGGTGGAGTAATAAAGAAATGAACATTAACATATGTGTGGTTAAATCTAGGTCAGGTGTTCTGCTGAAGGCACAAACAGATTGTGTTGTGTTATGAAATTGTACAACATAACACAGATCTTGCAAACAATTTCCTCTGAGGCTGATTCCTCACCTGATGTACAGTTTATTCTCTCAGTGCAGTACCCATTTAAAATGATTTTCGTATCATAACCACTGGCTGTTGCCACATTGATGCTGACGCTGCAGGTGGTAATAACATTCTGTTTCAATTTATTGATCCCACAGATCTTCAGTGGATTTTACAGATCTTTCAATGCTGTGACACAAGTGAGCATCCAACAGTGTTGACATGTATGAGACTTTCAGGGCTGATCAAATGTTTCTCTCCAGAGTTTGTGAAGATAGCACATTATCTGACATTTTCTGATAACTTTTTGTTCATGAGCCAAATGAAAGACTGTAGCTGTCAGCTGGATCTATTGTTCTCATTAACAAGTGCACAAGACAGCATCAGCTACCTTCAGCTTTAATTGTCACATGTGTTTAATAGTAGTTAAAAAGACAGCTAAACAACAGTCAGGAGTAAAAATAATTCAGCTTTTGAATAGAAATAGGAAAGAAAAAAATATAACTGCCACTATATATATGTATATATATATATATATGTGTGTGTGTGTGTATATATATATATATATATATATATATATATATATATATATATATATATATATATATATATGCATATATATATATATATATACATGCATATATATATATAGAGCTACATCACTGCTTTACTATTGTGTTCTTATTTTCATCTGTGCAATTTAATCATTTCCTGCTGTAATCAAAAACAAAATAGGGTAATTGGGCTATAAATGCTTGTTTTTAATAAAATGAGTGTTACAGTTTCCCGCATCAGGGACTCTGGAGAAAAAGTACAGATGGGACGCCTTGACCTCCTTGCTGAGTCATGCAAA
This sequence comes from Amphiprion ocellaris, assembly GCF_022539595.1. NCBI lineage: Eukaryota > Metazoa > Chordata > Actinopteri > Pomacentridae > Amphiprion > Amphiprion ocellaris. The sequence continues at coordinate 27,229,811 of NC_072778.1, read as the reverse complement.
AGTATTAGCTCCACAGAAAAGTTATTCTCAGTTGGAAATGTCATTTCCGCTATACCGTTTGATACTGAGTGTGCCCAATGGCACAAAGAAATACTTAGATGCAATCTCAAAAAAAGACAGATAACATTGTGTAAATGAGGCATGCAGAGGCAGGTGCTTCCACACAGATGTGTTCTCTGCAGTAATTATAATTTACATTTAGGCATTTGGCAGAAGTTTTTATCCAGACTGTCTAACCGTAAGTGCAAGATTAAAAGACAGAAGATTCCTCAAGCATCAACAAAATAGCCCATTGTGTCAGAGTCCAATGAGCAGTCAGTGCTGCATTAGTTAAAAAGGCCTATCTTATCAGCAGCAGTCTAAAAATATGGTAGAAACGCATACTGATGCAGAGTGTGCAGGGGTTGAGGCATGGGAAACCAATGAGAGGTGAGAGTTGACTTAAAGTTCCAAGGTCAGGGAGTGAGGAGGAATTGAAGAAAACTGATTTTCAATAAATGATGTACAATAGACAGACTGTGCAGCCCTGATCAGTGTGGGAACACCATTTCACTATTTTGTGCCTAGAGGTTTACCAGCAACAGCTCAGTACGGAATCCTGTCCAGTGGATTGAGTTGAATTATAACCTTTAAAACTTGCCTTATATAAGGCAGCAATGCTGTGACACAAAGATGTGCAGCCAGTGGACAGAGGATGCAATTTTGGGAGGTTTAGGCTAAGCTTAGCTGCAGCATTCTCAGTGAGCAGTAGGGATCTAAAGGTGGAACAGACTACTTGGTGACGTGAGGTCTCTGGTGTGTGCTGGGAGATGATGTGACAGGGCCTGCAATAAGGGCCTTGTACAATATTCAGATAGGTTTTGCGTTTGTCCAAACAGCAAAAGTATACTTTCTCACATCAGTTTGACTACACAGAACCTCAGGTAAAACACTAAAGAAGGAAGAAAACAAACATGATCTAAGATTCAAGCTTCTCAATGGTCCTTTTTAAGAACAACAGATGACTAACTTCTGAGAACAGGCTAAGATTTGTGGGTAATACATTGCACTGATTGAAACGTGTCTGATGGTATGTCACTAGTGGTTCAGTGCTTTTACCAGTTCCTGCAGTGGTATTTACTGCTCTTGGATGGCATGTCACATGAGTACCACTGATCGCCAGTATGCAAATTTGATGAATTGCATGTAATTCTCTGTGTATGTTAGAGCTAACCCTGGCTAGCATCATTAGCCATCCTATCAAATAGTGGCAAACTTATTGTTGGTATCAATCGAACACAAAATGTTGGGCGGGACTTGATGAATCGTAGTGGGAGTCTCTAAAAAAAACGACATGCTATTGCAGGAACAGTCTTTCAGCACCTTCCAAAAGCTACATGTATTGCCATAATACTCTGTAGATGGTTTGTGTTATCTGTCTTCATAAAAAAACAGATGAATTGAAAAAAAGGTTTGTATATCCATTCATGGTCCCTTAAGGATAAATCCGAATGACTTTGTTGAGCACATGAGGTTCTTGTCTAGATCACCTTAAGGCTGACAGGTTAGTTCGGTGTAAACTGTGTTCACAAAAATGGGATGGATTGCCATAGATTGTTTGTAAAAGTATTCATGGTCTCTTGAGGATGAATTCTAATGACTTTTATGAACACTTCACTTGGTCTCTAGAACCATTTCAGGTTAGTGAACTGTCAAACTTTAGAAGATGGACTGGCATGACATTTGATTGGGACATTCATGGTTCATAAACAATGCAGTTTAATGACACCCATGCATTTTGTGTCTCAGAACCTACAGAAAGATTCATGTTTCTGACAGAAACACTTTAGGTTTCAGCTTGCATGGCCCCCATATAGTGGTGTATACGAAATGCTGCCACACATATCTCTTATCACTTCCACGCACACAATTTGGTTGTATCCACCATTCATTTTAATTATTTCAACTTAATTTAGATTAATAAGTTGTTTAGTCTTTTAAATGGCACAAGATATTCAATTTCTGAGAACCCGGTGTTGACATTTTATCTGAGCAGCAGCCCAAAGGTTTAATTACTGAGTTCCAAATTGTGCTTCTTCAATAAACTGTTCAATTACAAAAAGGTGGGAGCAGCCTAATCAGTCATAATCTAGCAACTTACTGAACAACTTGCAGGTTTAGGTTCATGCAATTTTTTTGTTTGTTGTTTTTTGTTTTTTTTTTTTCAGAAATGAATGAAAATATAATTTATGATTTGATATGCTTTAAGAGACACATAGGCAGTAATGTAGATGAAAAGGTAGACATTTTGAGCAGTACTCTTAAAAATGCATTTTAATGTGTATGCCATATAAGGTTCCACCATCAGCTGTAGCTCCTTGTAGTGGCACCAGTGGGAGCAGTTCACATAGAACTGACAGAGTTTCAGCTTAGTGAAAATGCAATCTGTGTTCTGCCTGTTGTGAAGCAACATGGAGCAGCAGGAGGGAATTTACATAAAAGACAAAGCACATATGAGGATACTTGAAAGACATTATTACCTTCTGATTTGGTGTAACAAGCAGTCAAAGCAATCATCATTTGGCTCTGGTCTATCCTGTACAGCACACATATAAGCATGCAGGTTAATCAGGCCCGTGCAACGTGATATTGTGTATTCACAGCCATAGGTCTGGCCTAATGATACCCCTACTGATAGTGGGAGAAAATCCTAATATATCACTCTGTGTGCCTCTGCGATGAGATTACCAATCGTGTGTCAGTGGTACATTACAGAAATACAGGATGCACACATCTTCACACATTTTCCTCACGTGCAGGAGATAAAACACAGATGGCATTTCACTGATTTCCTCCAAAAGTCAGTGTAAACATTAGGGGTTGATATTGCAAATGACGGCTTCATGCACAGAATGACAATAAATGAATAGAGTCATAATGAGTCATACAAAAAGCTCATTGGGACACTTGTACTTTGTGATCATTGTAAATAGTCTTTGTAGTCATCTTTAATTAATGCATTTCACGTTCCTTACTGTGAAACTTCAATATTGTGGATAATTTAACAATTTAACATCAAGTGTTTTGGTCACAATCCTAACTCTTTATGCCTAATCTTATATGAATCTGAAAACATCTACTTTAATACAGTGAAAAGTTTGTGGGTGGCAGGATTTTTAGGACAGTTTTCGAAGTTGGCAATTTTGAGACACAACTCAGTAAAAAATGTGTATAAAAAATTGTGATATTTTGTTTTTTTCTGAAAATGAGCTTTTAGTGATGTTCTTGATTCATGCCGTCAATCACGAATGTCATTTTAACGCATGATTACTGCAGCAGTTAAAAACACAAATTGCATAAATTCAATTGGAGTAATTTCAATTGCTGTGATTTGTGGATTTCCCTGCAGTGGTAAAGTCATTTTATGCAATTTGTGTTGCATCAAGGTCAAGGCCTCCTTTTTTTGGAACATTAATAGTCCCGCAAAAAGCAACGCTGCACACAATTGTGAGACAGGAGTCAGTGGTATGAATAAAATATTTGAACTTATTCTTAGTGACTGAACTAATGGAATTATTTGCCAAGTGACTATTAGCAAAGTTTAATTTCCTTCTGCTTTTTATCGAATGAAATTGGAACAGCACAGTTCACGGAGCATAGAGAGCTACTGTGACTGACTAGGACTAGCTCAGCTAACTACTGAGTTAGCGGTTGGCCTACCAGCCACTAAAGTTTCTGCAAGTGTAGTCACTATCTTGCAAGTTTCTAGAACAAACATATTTTGCAAAGGCGTGCAGTTTGATTTCATTATTCCAGGCATTACCAGTCATTCTTGTTTTAATCATCACCACTTACATTCTATCAATCAATCAAAGTTTATTTCTATAGCCCTTTACAACAGCCCAAAGGGTGACCAAAGTGCTTCACAGTAAAGCATTCTGGTCCAGAGCCTGGGTGCAGCTACAGAGAACACCTGATCACCCCAGTGTTTATATTTAGACCTGGGTACTTCAAGCAGCCGCTGATTGGAAGACCTCAGAGCTCTTTCTTGGTCCCGTAAAGTGGAGCACAATCGTTAAGAGCTTTAAAAACAAACAAAAAAAGTTTAAAAGGAATTCTTGCCAGGTTCTAAGAAATCTTGTTTTTTTTTTTCTCTCGAAACATTTTCTGAACAGTAGTTTTGAAACTTAATGTGGTGACTCCAGCCACTGCAGCCAATGAAAAAGGCGTTGTGGGAATGTAAGTGAGGCGGGTCATACAAATGTCTCTGTGCCTTGTACTGCCCTGTGACAATAACAGCTTGTCATTTAAAGCATTCATGCCTTCCATAATGCATAATTTTAATCCTTCAGAAAATGTAACATGGTGAGACTCTGTATAGTAATCATGATCAGGGAAATTATCTGAAGAGACCAAAACAGTCTTTTGTACCAGGCTGTAGACATGGGCATTTCTCCATGAGGACTTGCTTTTGGAGTCAGCCTCTAGTGGCCTTTTGAGGGACTGCATTTATTGGCACCTTTGCGTTTGACTTAATTTTTCACCCTTGGAGTTTGCTGCCTGAATGGCATTAATATGAACTTCATTTGCTGTGGCAGTTGAGAATAATCCAGTCAGAGAGCAATTACAAATGTAGCCCACATCAGACTTTGTTGTAATGAAGAAATAAATGCAGCACCTAAGTTGCAGAATTCATCCAAAACTGTAGAAACAGGATGAGAGAACAGTCAGTCACGTCTTGTAGGACAGCTCTGATAGCACACTAAAGTGAGCCTCTAGTTTTGTATCAAACCAGCAGCTATTGTGGACAATTTGGACAAAGCCTCTAACATCAGTTCAAAGCAGTTTGCAAAGGTATTTATTGTGATGTGCTTTTTTTTTTCTTTACAATGGCTAAAAATCACTCTTTTGAATTTCTTCTCCTTGGCTTGATGTGTAATTTGGCCACCACATGCACATCCCCATCTGTGAAATGTCTGCTCAGAGAGCATGCAGAGTGCTTGAAATACCAAATGAAAGCAAATGTCAAATACTCATGAAATAAACTGAAACAGACAATAAGCTACCAAAAGACATTGTGCAAAGACAAAGTAGAAAGTAAGCATTATGGTAATAAAATAGAAGGATGAATGACTGCATATTAACAGTGTGACAAAGCAACTAACTTTCAAAAAGTGATTTAAATGTTATTATGGCGTTATTGCTTTGAGATAATTAGCCAACGCCCCCAATGCAGGCTGTATCAAGAACAACTTTTTTTTTTAAAGAAGGTGTTTAATGTTCTGAGAAAACTTTGAAAGTGACTCCTGAGTCATAACATTGTAACATGACCCACCTCCTGCCTCTCCTTTATCCAGGGGAAGTTGTGTGAATTATAAGGAAACTTTAATGAAAAGCTGGTTGTTCACAATAACTTACACAATAGAAAATGCTGTGTCACGAAAGATTATCAAAACATCACTGAGTCATTCTATGTGGGAGGCTTGTATTACATAAACATTTCTCTTACTTAAGTAAACTGAAAGAACATCACAGATGTATTGAGAAGTATGCTTTAAGTCTTGCAATGTAAATGGTCTAAACCACAAGGGTTTCGTAAGTGGCCCTGTAAAGACTGAAAAACTTCAGCAATTTCAGGTTTGTGTAACAGCGTTTCAGCTACACTGTCTGTGTGATCTTGGAGTTAAAGTTGTCAGTGCTGGATCCACTGTTTTAGTTATGTGATGTTGGCTGGATTATTGTGAGGTTCTTTGTTTGATTTAGGTATACACATTCATGGTTCCCAGAAGATGAACCCTTCTGACTATGGCAATCCTATTACTTTTTCTCTAGCACCATAAACATGTCAGTATTTTAATATTCTAAAAATTTGGTCCATATCTTCATGGTCCCTAGATGATGATTTCTTTTTTTTTTTTCTTTTTTTTTTTTTTTTTTAATAACTTCAGTTGTCCCATAAATTTTGACCTGGTGCCACATGTTGATCTAAACCTCTGGTTTAAAAATATAAAATGGGGGAAAAAGTAAATGCAAAGGCTAGCCATCTGAGGGACATATGGAACCTAAAGTGCCACTCCACATTTAAGTGGAAACACAGTTATCTTTAGTGTAAACAATTGCAGGCAATGTTGAGGTGGACTGTTGGAAGAGTAGATAATGATGGCAGGAAAATACAAGGGTTATTCCAGAATTGGAGGGCATTTTACGTCCCACCCATGAAATTTCAAATAAAAATATGAAAACATGCAGTTGTTGTGTAAATTTACTTGTCCTGAGACCAAATCTAAAAAAAAAAAAAAAAATAGGAGAAAAGAATGTTTGAAAATATTTTTAAAAATACCCCAAAAATCTGGAGTTCCGCCTAAAATGTCATTTTTCTCTTGTCCCACCCCCGTTATGACCAAACTGAATCTCAAGTAAAACAATTAGAATTAAATTTATATCTCCTTTTTTTGTTTTCATTTTTTCATTGATGTCTCTTGTAATTGTGGGGAAAATGTAATCAACATAATAATTAATTTGTAATTAATGTTAATATGCAATATTAATAATAATAATCAACATAAAAAACAATTATTATGTATGGAACATGTGTCCCACAACATGCACACAACCCTGTTAGCATAGCCTTTTTAGCTGGTAGAAGAAGATGAAGAAAACAGCAAATCACGATACGTTAGAATTAACATCATCAAACAGTTTTCTAAAAAGAATGGGTAGAGCAAATCTATGTTCTCTCTTCTATTTGTCATATTTTCATAACATTGTCAACTTTAACTGAATGTCTCACTCTACCTCATGCAACCCTCTTATACATATAATCAGGATAAAACAAATTATTTCTATTTTTTTCTTTACTTTTTTCCATCAGTCAGTTTGTCCTCTTGGTCAGCAGTAACAGCTAGATAAATATCTAGCTTCTACTCCTGAGAAAAAGCTAACATTAGCATGGATTAGCAGCCCTGTTACTGTAATTAGAGTAGGGTTAGCAAACAACAAATAAAACATGTAACAAAAATTTTACCATTGATGTGTAAGCTGAGCTAATCAAGCTTTTGATAGTTCATTACCTATTACTGATGAATATGTAGCATAAAATTGTAAAAGACAAAGTGTATTTTTCAAAAATTTTAAAGCCCAAATGTCCTCCAGTTCTGAAATGAACCACAAACAAACAAATCCATAATCATGCATCAAAAAGACACAGTCTAAGATACTAGAGTCAACAAAGCAAAAAAGGTGTCATGAAATGCAAAAAATGTCTAAAGCACAAGTACCTCCCATGGATAATTGCTATATCCACACTTGCAACACTGTGTCAGTCAAGTAATATCAATATCAGATCAGCAGTGCATTTTTGTCAGTGAAAACCAAATCCAGTATTACCGCCCTAAAATATGACAAAACAGAAACAAGTGAAGGAATACTGTTGACAACATTAGCTAAACTAATGCTAATAAACAACCCTCAACTTTTGATGTTGATTTGAACTGCCTTGTATCGATGCTGCACATTGTGACTGAGTTTATAAGTCAAGTTCAACTGGTCATTCCAGTTTTTAAATATCAGCATATGTGAACATTATGTTTTCCAGCTTTTTTTAGGCCCCAAATTGTAGTTGGGAGTCCAGTGGTGTCGTTTACTTACAAAGCCACGGAGGAGAAAAGCTAAACCTGATGTTCCACCGACAGTTCAGGAGTACTATTGTGTTTTGTTCATTGCATTGCAGGTTTTCCTATTGTGCAAATATAAGATAGAGTTGCAATACAGCTACATTATAATAAACACACATTTATATATGTAAAATAGGTGCTGAATAGTTACTGGGTTAAAAGCAGCAGGGGAGTGGTCAGTTTAAAATAAATAAATAAAAAAGTGAACTATTCATGCAGCTTCAATAAGACCTTTGTTAGAAAAGTTTGAATCTGTCCGCTAACCTTTTGGGTACAACAGAACTACTTGTGACTTGGTGATTTTCACTGTGTATATTGAAAAAGTTGAAAATAATAATGTGCAGTAATGGTATGCTAATGTAGGCGAAGGTGCCTGGAGGGTAAATGAGTACACAGGAGGAGTGTCAGGAGGTGAGTTTGGGAATCAGCTCCCATCTGCTGCAGCACTTTAGAGGCCGTGGACTCTAACACCACGGACAAGAAAGGACAGGTGCTGCAGGTTAGACACGGAGGGCACAGAGCATCTGTATTTGTACCCAATAACAGTCATTTTCATTGTGTGTGGTAGTGTGTGTGTGTGTAGCTGTGCGTCACAGGGACAGATGCTGGCGTAGCAGGTGCACCGTCCCCTGACAGGTGACAACTCTAACTGCTTTGAAAACCTTATGGCCAACAGACCAGGGTCACATTGTTAGTTAAATACTTTCTGATTCTCCGGGGGCGTTCGCTTTACCCTGCCTGACGTGCTGCAGGGACACTGTTAATTGGGTTCTTTAGGAAATGCTGGCAGTGCTTGCATTATGTCCATGATAAACAGCCAGCACTTTGAGGCATACACAGCAGACAAGTTTGCTTTTGAATTTTGTTCAGATGAACTCACTGTCTGAACATGAAATTATATATTGAGCCGTGACATCAAAACCACAGACAGGTGAGGTAAATAACATTGATCTCTTGTTGCAGCAGCACTCTCCATCAGCAGTGCCAAAGCAGCATGGCAGTGTTATAGCTGTAAGACAAGAACTGCTCATGACTGGACAAAGTTACAGGGAAAGACTCTACCATAAAAGGTTAACATCACTTTCATCTTGAAATAAATAATCTGTCAAATCTCTGTGGTACTCACTAAATTAGTGAACAGTAAATCATTGCTTTAAAACATGAAGGTCACTCAATCGTGAAAAAACTAAGAATTTTGATCATATATCTCAATTGTAGCCATGTTGCAAGGAGGGAACAAACATGCTGAAAGTGCTTGAAAATCAGAAGCTGTATATCTGCAATGTTTAAACAAAAGGCACATCTCCCAAATGAAAACAACAAATTTAGCAAGAAAAAAAACATTTAGAGGAAAACTTCCACAAACTGCATCCAATAGTTAGCAGTGCTGCATTGTGCTGCCTTCATGAACAAACTATGTCCTCACTTCTCTCCCAGCACACTTACATAAATGGGCAGGGACTTGTCTTTTCAGTTTAAATTGGCCAATCAAGACACATCTATAATCCAGTCATATTTGAAGTCTCATCAAATCAGGGAACCTAAAATAGCTGCTTTGGAGGCATGCCCTCTCTTTAACCTCTGGGACAATATGGCCTCTATAAGGAAGAAACTCAGGCGACGGCTTCTGCAAACTTAATGAGTAGTAAAGTCAAAGTAAAAGTTTGTCCGCTAAACAAAATAACCTGAAAAAACAAAATGGTGCATTGTCCACCTCTGTAAACAAAAGATCTGTCTGTGGTCAAGTAGGGAACTCGTGTCTCCCAACAGCCATCAAATCCTGTAATGAAACTGGTTCCTACTGGACCAGCCCTAGGAAAGAAGACCATAAGTTCCCTCTGCAGACAGGAAGTTCATTAGAGTTAACAGCTTTAGAAACCACAAATTAACAACAGCTTAGATTAGAGTGCATATCAATGTTTCCCAGAGTTCAACAAAACTCATCAGCTGCTGTGAGGAGCCTGCAATGAAACCCCTACTGCAGGAGGCCAAGAAGAAAAAAAAAAGATTTAACTTTATTGTAATCAAGGCTTGAACTCCCAACCTTCTGATCAGTGGTCTAAAGCTTTAACCATTAGGCCTTAAGAAGAAGACCAATAGCAGGGGATGCTGAGTTTAGCATGGCCATTATTTATTGGTCAGTAGGACAATGAGCCAAAACACACCTCTATGCTCTGTAAGGACTGTTGCACCGAAAGGTACAGTGATGGAGTGCTGCATCAGATGAGCTGAACTTCACAATTGCTCAAGCTAAAATGTTTAGATGAATATGTTTTAGACAAACTGCAACTGGAGGAATGGTGTGTCATATAGACAATACAGACTATTGTTCAAGATGGATTAAAAAATATAAGATATCTGGTTCGATAATATTGATATTTTGCGAAACAAACCAAGAACTGTGACCATCAGCACCATTTCATCTCTCATTTGATTCCAGTCGACTTGATAGTCTGCATCACCTGTCCTTGAAATACACATGGCCCGAGGCCAGACTGAAGGGCATAGTTGACAAGAACATGTAGAGTTTGCTCAGAATAAATGGAAAAGTGCCCACAATTTGAAAGTGAATTTCTTTTTCACCTTGGCTTGATGATCAGCGTAGAATGAGTTTATCCTCTTGGAACTGGTCCAGTGGGTGCCATTTTGTCTACCTCTCATGCAAGACAATTCGTCTGTGAGGTAGAAGTGGCTGGCACAAATGAAGACCTCACACACCAATCATGTTTGCTCATTCTGTTGGCAGGGTGCAGCTGAGACAGGCTGCAGAGCCAAAAGGAGACCAAAGCAGCCAATACTGAATGATAAACTATGGGGACAGCTATTTGCTTAAACATTAAGTCAGGGGACATTATTTTAAGCCACTAAGAGAGTACTAACATTGCTCCTATGTTCAGTTAATCATTATAAACTGCCCTTTTCCTTTGACAGAACATAGACAGATATATAAATCTGTGGAGGCCTTATGACTGGAGCTGAGGGAAAATATGTTTAAGCTCTTCTGCAAAGAGTTTAAGAAACAATCTGATATTTTTCGCCAGATGGAAATCAGTTCTCATGCCAAGAGTTGCAGTGTCATTCCCATTTGTCTGTTAAATGTAAAAACAAGGAGGAAATTAGCATAGCATAAACACATAAGACATGGGAAATGAATAGCCTGGCTCCATCTATTGGTGACGAAATCTTTCTATCAGTATCTGTAAAGCTTGCTGAATAATGTTTTATATCTTGCATGATGCTTACTTGGGATAGCAACCAAAACAAATCCGAAGGGAGTAATTAACCATTTTCCTGGAGAGACCCATTGTCTCAGACTTATAGGTGCTGACCCTCATCCCGATTCTTGCAAAGTATCCCAGTGCATTGTCTGACTAAGTCAGCAGAAAAATGTCATCTAGCAGAGACATGACTCAATCAAAAAGTTGATGGATCAATTCCTTGTCAAAGTGTTCTTGGGCAAGACACTGACCCCCAAGTTGCTCATGATGGTGGACAAGCACCTTGCATGAAGGTCCTCTTCACCTTGGCTGTGCCTTGAGGTCCAAAGGATCACTTCAACACCCACTGGAAACATGCATTTAAGTAGATAACTCAATGGATGGCTCTTGTCAACCACCCTAGTATCATACTCCCTCAATATGCTCCACAAAGTTCCCTTAGGGGTAACATTGATAGGTCTTCTCCAAGCAAGTCCACAAAACATGTGTGGACTAGATAATTAAGCTCCAATGACCCCTTCGGTAACTCTGCAAGACTGAAAAGCTGGTCCACTGCTTCATGGCCAGAACTGAATCTACAGTCCTGACAGATGGAGCTGGATTACTGCACCATTAGTAGTAAAGATGGCCTTACCCGACAGTCATGGTTAAGCAGTGCTCAGCTGGAAGGCAAAGCTCTCAATTTGCCACTCAATCTACAATCCAACCATCACCTGGGTAATGTCAAAATGAATGAGACAGCACATAAAACCATCCACAATGTGTTTTCTCTGTAGGGTCATTCCTCTTTAGAGATAGGACAATGATCTAGAATGTACAGAGGCAGCTCAGAGTAGAGTCACTATTCCTTTGCATCTAAAGGAATCAGCTTGGGTGGTTGGATGATCTGATTAAGGTGCCTCCAGGACACCTTCCTGTGGAGGTTTTTCAGGGCATTTCCAATAGGAAGGAAACTATGGAGTAGACCTGAATCTGGCCTTGGGATGCTTTGGGTTCCACCAGGAGAAACTGGAAAACATTGCTAGGAACAGTGAAGTCTGAAATGTCTCACTTGGCCTTTTGTCACCACAAAACAACTCTAGATTATTGGAAGAAGATAAACAGATAAGTCTTGTTGCCTTAACTAGCCAAAAATAACTAATTAAATAAATAAAATCCCACCACAAAACAGCCATTTTAAAGGCTTCTCCTGTAAAAACTGTATATCTACAGTGTTTCAACTCCCTTTGTATGTGGTTAACTTTTTTTTTGACTATGCCGTTAGTATGTGTGAATCCTTGTCCAGGACTGTTTTTGACCTTGCTCTACATGCTGCCTTCCTGCTGCTTTTTCCTCATTCCTGCCTCCTGTCTGCCTCCATGACTGATTGGACCAGCAGCACAGTTCTGTGCACCAATCCAGCTGCAGCATTAAAATGCATTTAATCTGTCAGTTAGGGAGGCTGTGATTTCATGTAAGCAGCTCATCAATGTCTCTCTTGTTATTTTATTTGATTTTTAGGGTTGTTTTACCTGGTCTGGATCCTATTCTCTTGTTTGTGGTTACTTTGGTACTTTGGTTCTGTACAGTCTTGACAGTGCACACGTCGTGCTGACACTAGATTTGTGATTTAGGGAATCTCTTTCCAAATGAACTTTCAGTGTTTACTTCTTGCTCCGTGTTGTGTCACTAGTGACCTTCTTTCTTTCCAGTAAACACAGCCAAGCTTTCAGTTTTTCTATTTTGACATAACCCATACACACACTTGTTGGATAACTGGACTATACAGATTAGGTGTTAGGGGGTCTACTCCTAAATGCATTCCAGTTTGGTTTAGCAAGCATGGTGTAGGTAAAAGAGAGTAGATCTTCTGTTGTTCAGTTTTCTAAATAATAGTAATGCAACTTTAAAACAGCTCAAAATTAGGGGTCACTCTTTTGTTGTATTTCTTTCATTGTTTAAGAATGAAGAAATGTAGATAGTAACTTTATGAATGGTTTCAGTTCTGAATTATATTTTCGCCAAGAGGTCTTTCCCACTATCAAGACTGCTTTTGAGCAGATCAGGGGACATGACAGTCCTTGGATGGCCATTCAGTGCATGTTTCTGTGGGTGTTTAGATACCTACAAATAGCAACAGGCAAATATTCACACCACAAACCTTTCCTCACAAGATCATGGTTCAGTAGTTCATCTTCCTGTGTGTGTACTGCAAAAGCAGAGATGCAGCACAGACGTCTGTAGGAGGCCGTGCGGTCATGACAGCTAATCTGTGAGCAGGTGTGGTTTTTGAACACATACACACAGTAAATCAGTTAAATCTCGCTGTCTGTGGATGATGCATGACGCCACTTGAGGCACATCACTCACGCTGTCATGACATGCATTTGAGCCAAACTCGCTCACTGAGATTTCTCCTTTTAACTTTCCTTCTAGATGATGTAAGAACTCTATAAACTTGCTCACAAGATTTGTTGTCCAATTTTATGGTCTTTGTGGGCCTAAAACAGGAGACTGAATAAATTATAAAGGCAAATAAAAGCAGACTTTTACCCAGCAGTTCACAAAAACTTTACTTTTGCCAACACACCCTTTGCAATAAAGAGGTCTATTTAAGCTTCCATTCATTACCTTTTTTTCTGTTTACACGGACATCACCACACCACACTGTTCTTGATTTCAATTTCTTCTTCTGTACAAAAATGGAGCAAAAACATTTTGTGCCATTTTGTGCTTGTGACATTTGTAATCAGAAGTTTCCCCCACAGTCTTAGCTTGCTAGCTATAACATAAACATTACAGAAACAAAGTCAAGGTAAACTGGAGACCATCTTTCAACTGGATGTTCCCACATATGAGTACTCAGGTACTAATGAACGCTCTGTACCCATGGACTGGTCCAAACCCATCCTTGGACTCAGCTCTCATTTGTCTCAACCACACTCCTGTAATGTTTTGTGACAACATCTTGTTGTTGACAAAATCTGTCCACAACACCCCACAGTATTCAAAACCACCTTTTGTGGAAGTTCTTGCTGCAGTAAATATCTCCAGGACCACACATACATACAAACCTATTTTACCAAGAGTAGACTGTGGAGGTACACAGATCAACAGTGGAACAAGGTTTCTGGTCATTTTGAAAAATAAAATAAAATAAAGATTAAATAGATTTATTTCAAAGTCTCTTTTTTAAATAACATAACTGCTAATCTGCATTTATTTTTTATTACATAGATTTATTTATTTGTATTAAAGATGGGATTATGAAAATTTCCCCACTGTGGGATCAATAAAGGTTTAATCTAACTATCTATCTATTGGCAGCCCTGGCTAATGTTCATCAAACAGGGGATCTTCATTCTCCGCAGTGGAACTATGTGTGTTTGTTTATGTGTTTTAAGTCTTTTTTCATGTCTTTCAAGAATGCATATGTAAATTTTAAACATCTCACCGTTACGCAAATTTTCTGAAAGTCAGATGACCCATTTAATAAATTAGTTTGCTTGCAAATCCTGACCTGACTTGATTCACTTGGTTACTTGGTTGCATGCAGTAACTCTATTTCAGGTATTATTCATAAACAATATAGTAAAGAATTTTTTCAAATTTTAATTTTTTTCCCACTCCTTTTAAGTGTGCAAGTGCAGGAGACCCATGGCTAAAATACTATATATGAGTGACACTAATGTGGTTGGTAATCAACAGATAAGAAACTAATAAGAAACAAACCACAGAATAATTAGTACTTGAATGTCAGCATGATAAAAAGTAAGTTATGACATGAACAAGATTTGTAACTGTGATGAGTCTGAAAGTTTACATTTCCACTAGGAACATATAGGTTTCTGTTAATCCGTTAATTTACCATGTAGTGGCTTCTTTTCTAAGAATATCTGCATTGTCCATATACAAAGGATGGAAAACATCATCGTCTGCCTCTTCAGGGTATTCCACCCTAACACAATAGGACTAAAATGAAACGCCTTTTGAGGTCTGTGCTGGTTTCCTCTGTCTGCTATGGTCTGTGTCTCCCCCCAATGTCCCAGTATAAGGCGATGGAGCTGTCAGTGTTAGACATGGTCTGTGGGTTATCAGTGCAGGGAGCTGCTATCCAGCGCCGGACAGGACAGTTCTGCAGACGGGCTGACAGGCTGACAGGTGTCAACTCGACGGGATCCCGGCTGATACAGACCTCTCACTCGCCACAGTGCTTCATGAACAGGTGGCTCACGCTGATGTATATCACACACACACACACACACACACACACACACACACACACACACACACACACACACACACACACACACACACACACAGAAAGCCATGTTAACAGTGAAACGCACACATGCAAACACACAATCAGAAAAACATGCACCCTTAGAGCATGAATACATACACAGACCAACATGAGGCGTTGGCTAGCATCAGTAAAGAGACGCGCTTTATGTGAATGGAGGAGATAAAACGTTTGTCTCACATCTGGTATGATTACGTCTACATGCAGCAGTCATTAAACGGAGTGGAATATGCATTCACACAATTTATACATAAAGTATAAATAACTGACACATCTGACTGGCAAGCACTATTCAGAACTCACTCAGAGATCCCCACCAGTCATCATACGGCATTCAATTATGCATGCTGAGTTGTTCTTGAGAAGTTTAGTGTCTTTCAGAGGAAGAAGAAAATAAAATGTTCTCTGAAGGAGCCATCTGCTAAACATAGTGCAGTAATTGAAAACAATCACGTGGAGAGAGGTCGTAGATAAGAGACTAAAAAAAAAAAAAACAACAAAAAAAATCCAGTAGTTATATGATGTGCATTGTATTGAGAAAAACAAAGAGAAATGTCCCCACTGGAAGTGGCCAGTAATCAGTAGGAGTCCAATTAGCTCATACAAGATAGTGACAAGTACAAGGTTCCCACAAAATATGTCCTGAAAAATGGCACTGAGTACTGTAGCATTAAAAACATATACAAATACATACAAAATAAGCCACAGTCTGCCACACTTGCTGCAACAAATAATGATTATAATCCTACTTTCTGGTAGCTGTTTTTAGCTATCATTGAACAATGGCATCTTCTCTTTCAAGGTGATTATTGTAATTTAATGAAAAGTAAACAGGAAACAAACAAAAAAAACCTCTCAGCTATGAAGCAGCAACCATCTTTTAAATAGAATAAAGAGCAGACATGACACTGACTCACTATGTAGTGTAATGATGAGTGCCCAGTTTTACTGACATATGCTGCTTGTATTCTTGATGTCTGCTATAAAGTCAGGTTCCACCGAGATTTGAACTCGGATTGCTGGATTCAGAGTCCAGAGTGCTCACCATTACACCATGGAACCACAAATACAAAAGGAACACTTCCAATGTTTCTGACGACGTCACTATTTAATCATCAAAATCTTCGATGCTGTTACATTCACAGGGATAAGGAGAGTAGGAGATGTCACAATGACTTTGTCAGCTTAAAAAAGGATGATCGTGAAACTATTTACTGAGTGATTCATTAACATATTGCACTGAAAACAGTATTATCGTTATAAATCATTAGTCTGGGTTATTTTTACAATGGCATTGACATCAGATGCCACTTCAACTTTAATTATAGACTGCTGGCTTTATGTCATTCAGTGTATTAATTATTCTATAGGGAGAATCAAACCAATTAATGTGCTCAGACATTATAAGAGTCATGCATCATTATTAACTATTGACTGAGTGCTGGGATACTCGTTATATAAGAGAAGGATAGCTTCAGCATTGCAGATCATTTGACCTCTCTTCTTAAAGGCAGGTCCCACCGAGATTTGAACTCGGATCGCTGGATTCAGAGTCCAGAGTGCTAACCATTACACCATGGAACCTCACATCTGTAGGGCTGTGCTGCAAAAGAATTCAAACTATGTCATAATTTTCCTTCATCATTAGTAGTTGTGTTTTAAGTAACATAATATTCAAGGACACACACTGTCCATTTTGTATTCACTGTCATTTGGTTGTCCATTTATTCATTTATTTGAAATGTGTTCACATAAAAACAGTTCACTAAAATTAAGTTGACACGTTAACGTGACAATGATTTTATTGCGCGTGACTGCAGGTTTTTAAAATTATTTTTGTAATGGACTAATATTATTGTTGACGTTGACGTGTCAATGTTTATTGCTTAGTTCCAGATTTACCTAATGTCAGTAAACATACCATGTTTAATTAGCTCGCCTCTGATTGGCTCAGACTCAGCAGTAGTGTGTGTCCAGCGAGAGAGAGCTGGGAACAGAGGCTAATTCTGGAGCTAAGCTATAAGGTTTCTGTAGTTATTTTGGTTTTGGCTACGGTCCACAGTAGCCTGTGTGAAAGTTCAATCAAGGACAGGAGAACAAGATAAAGTCTCACTCATTCATCACAGAGGGTCACTACATTATTTACCCATTTACCATTAAATCAAGACAGTTAAGATGAAGAATTTCCTTCAGGATTAATGAAGTCTTACCAGTAACAGTGGATTAGTTGTGTTGATTAAAACTTGTTGAACTACCCAGTGTAATATGGTCACTGCAGTGTTGGAAGTGTTCCTTAACTCTCCATTAATGTGGGTGACTCTCTACAAAAGCATTCTTCTTATTATCATTCTTATAAAATTCAAATGAAGAGGCCAAGCTGTTCTGCAGGTTTTAACATCCAGAGAAGATGAATTGTCCCGACTGGCACACATGTTCACTGGTGGATTGCACCACAAATTACCAGTAATGCTAAGCATCTTGTAACATTCTTGTAACAAGTTTTTAACCTGTGACAAACATATCAGTTTATGTTTGCTGTAGATAGCATTTCAGGGGCAGCTAGGTGCAGCTGCAGCTAGGTCATTATTGTGGCCGTGAGGTTGGAACTGGGCTTGAACAGCCTCTGTGTTTCAAGGTGGCTTTAGAGACTGATATTGTTTGCAGCTGGCAGAAGACCAAGCTCCTGGTCCCACCTGGCAGACATCAGGAGTGATTGGCCTTTAGCTCCAGACCTGCTCTCAGCCCTGGTTCTCCCCACCTCCCGGCTCGTTGGATTGGTCCACCACCACAGCTCCTCCTCCCACAAGACTCCAGCTATCACCCCACCTGGAGTATACATCTGCAACCAACACTCAGTCACAGCGGCTGGGATTGAACGTGACCAATTCACCCTGGTGCCTTTTGAGTGCTTGTGTTCTGTAGCCACTGAGGGGTATCTTTTTGGAAATGTGCGTATTGAAACCACTTTTATTTAGTTAATTATGCGCACTTGATACTCATTTGTATTGTGTTAGTTTCTGTTGTTTGGTGTGGGTGTTGCTATTGTATTTAGGTTTGGCTCTAGAGTTTAGTTGTTTGGTTTTCCTTTAGGTAGGTAATAACTCTTTAAGCCATTATTTGGCTTTCTTCTGTTTTTTGATTTAGCAACATCCACCAGCCCTGTTTTGTTTTGTTTGACCACTTTTGTGTTACTTCAATCACCGAGCAATAAATTACTTTACCTACCCAATTTCATCCGGTTGGTTTTGTTGCACCCAGCTGACCCTTGCAATTGGGTCGTAACAGTCATATTGAAGAAAGGTTGTTGCAAATTCTTCCATTTAGTTTTTGCAGTATCTCAAAAGTGATTTTCTTGGTAGTTGAATAGTGGAGGAGTGATTTGTCCTGTTGCCGACACTATCCACTATCCACACCTATACGTATTTGTGGTAACATTATGAACCATAAACTATATCTGTTTGCGAGAAACCCATATTTTTTTATAAAAGGATTCCTGGTTGCTATATATTAAGTACAAGAAGTTATTGATATCTGGGATGTCTATTTTTCCAGACATAAAACTAGAAGAATAATGCTAGAGCTAAGTTTATTTTTGTACAGCCCATGTAGTTTATATAAGTGAATTTAAATGGAGCTGAACTTCTAATAATTTGCTATTATTATTATTATTGCAATCAGTCCTCTCATGTCTCTGCCTTTTCTCTTTTTAGAAATTTGCAGCCATCAGTGGATCATTTATTACTCTAAAAGGTCTGTTTTTGTTCCCAGTTTGGCACTTTTTTTTCCTCAAAAGATGAGACAGACAGACACAAAACAGATTTCTGAGGTGTTGGTGGGAGGTGGAGGTTGACAGGAGAGAGAGAGGGAAAAAAGGAAATGTGCAGAGTTTTGTGGCTTCATGAGAATAAATGGGTACTGCTTGGATCATTTTAACGCATCATAAACTCTACCCCTCTCTCGCTTTCCCTCCTACCTTCCCTTTTCTTTCAGAAACTCTCCCTCTGGTTTCATTTGAAAGGTGCACGCCTCAGAGGTTTGACTAATATTCCCAACTGGCTGTCAGATTTCATATGGTGGCAGCTTTTCCCCCCTTCACTAACACAGCATCCGACCATTGGCCTTTGTTATAGGGAAGAGTGGCACCTCAAAGAGATGCAGTATTAAAAGGAAATCATTTTTGGACAGGAGAGACAAAAGAGCGGAGATAAATACAAAGTGTGAAAACGAGCTATCAAGGAGCACGACGGCTGTGGTCTGTTTCCCACGTCATCTTCTGGAGTCATGCTGAACACTGACTTTAACTTACTGTCTGTGAGTTCCAGAAAAATGTATCTTCTGCTTGATTTATGTCACTGCAGGCACATTAAACCCACATAAAGCTTCCCAAAAGCCTCCTTAGATGATCTTTGTTGATTTGCACTCCCTCCTGTGTCAAATTTCAGGCATTAACTTATCAGTACCGGGAGATTGGTTTGATTCCAGCTTCATCAAACACGTAATAATTGATGATAAAAACATGAGTCAGAGCCAGCTGTCACATATGGTGGTTCTAAATATATATTGTACATTTAAAGAAGTTAAAAAGAAGTCAGAGATGCGTCATATTATCAGATTAGTGTATTTCATTATTCAGTACAGTCTTAAAAGAGCTATTTATAATCTATAATTATACAGCGGAGCTACTGAAATAGATTAATTTTGACAATGTTTGTGCCGTCTAAATTAAAATACAAATGAATAAATAAATAAAACTAAAGTAGTAATCAGTGCAGTAATTTGAGACAAAATCCTGATGAAGATTGAAGATCAAACACGATGCTTCACTTCAATACTGTTGCCCTGAAGAAAACTAATGTGAAATTTATGGAACATGTGTGCTGACTTTGTGGATCTTATGAACTATTTTCTGAGTTTTATACTTTTTTATTTATTTATTCATTTATTTTTAAGATGTCACATGCCAAATAGATGAGAAAAATAACTGCTAGAAGGTAAAAAAAAAAAGGTCTTTAAATGACGAACATCCAAAAGGCGTGTGCAGTAATGTCATGCTATAATTAAACTTATCACAAAAACTACCACTCCATATGAATAAACCCTAAACCCTGTAACATCCACCCACATTTCTTACTATAAAAAGCAAAAAGCCTGGAAGCGTTGTGTTCATGTGACTCTTTCAATAGAAATAGTTTGTAGCTAAACAAGCATGTGCTCTGATAGATGACAGAAAATGAGGGGGAAAAAAAGAACTAGTGTTTTGTGTGTGCACCTTTATTAATAAGCAAGAAAATGCTGTAGTTGTGTTATTAATGTCTTTAAAAGGTTTAGACAGTTTGAAATGTTATGATTTGTGCTTTCAAACAATGACTCAGAATGATTTGATACGATTTAATATACAGCAGAAAATGTTCACTCTTGTTGAGTCTTCAGGTGTTTAAGTAGCTATAATCAATCTCTTCAATATTAAGAATGAGTCACAGGACAATCTGTGACTGACAACTGACAGAAAATTATCACCCAACTTCACCGAGCCGTGTCAGAACTGAAAGAAGAGTGAAGTGTGTGTGTGTGTATGTGTGTGTGTGCCAAATCAGCTGGACTGGCGTGAGAGCAGGTGGGAGTGATCACCTAATTACCCTCGTTTCCCATAAAGAGCTGGATGCGGCTGCTGCTCGGTACCGGATCATAACAACACCACAGTCAGTACTGTTTGCTAGTCAGTTGAGTTTCCTGTAGGTGCATTGTGCTCACCATCTTCTGCTTTTCCACTACCAGACTCCTGCCTGCTCCTCTGCAAGCCTGGCCAACCCTTCCTCCTCCGTTCAGTTTGTATCACCGGATTTGTCTCCAGTCCATTCCAGGGCTGCACCAGCAAGTTTCCTGGCTATCCTCCAGTCACGACAGCACCTTCCCAGCCACTCCAGCCACAGCCCTGCCTCACGCCATCGCCCGCCTCACGTCCCCGGCTCCCTTATTCTTTGTTCACTGATCAGCTAAGTTCCCCGCTCACTTCCAAGCCTGCTCAGTGTAGTATCCAGTTTCTGTCGTCCTGAATTTTGTGTGTCGCCGATTTTTCGGCTCGTGCCTGTGAAAGTATTTCTGCTGCTTTCCTGCCTTCATGATACTAAGTACAGGTTAGTTCATTGCTATTCCAGTTTGTCATTTCTAAGTGGAGTCTTAGTGTTCCTCCGCTATGCTAGGCAGCAATGTCATTCCTGAGTCTTGTATCAGCATTTCCCGTGTCTGTTCAGAATCAGACCACTTCCTGTTGTAGTTCGTTTGTGTCTTAATAAAATATTAAGGATATATTCCAATGCCTGCCTGTCAAGTCTCCGTTGTTCTGCACTTGGATCTCTGATTCGTTTCGTGACATCCACACTGTATTGTATATATCTTGCCTCTTTCGCATGTGTTGTAATTATTAATATAGTCTTGTTTTATATGTACATTTGATTTTAGTATTTGTAGTTAATTTAACTTATCAATGCATCGTCCAGTGCTATTTATATTTTCGGCATGGCCCCATGTATGATGGCTATTGTAAATGTGCTTCCACACAGGCCTCCTGCTCGACAAACAAATGTAGGAAGTCGCCCTTTACCTTTGCCGCCATGATAGAGCTGTAGCATGACTCAGCAGCAGGATTCATACTGTCTCCAAGCTGAATGAGGAGCTGTGCAGCAGCTTCATCAACTATTTACATCTTCTGATGAATCATTGTCACCTTACTTTGGACACAACATGACGGCATTAATAAAACAAACAGAGTTTCCACAGTGCTCAGCATTTCTGTATTTCAGGCATTGGATGACTCCTCTTTGGGAAATGACACAAATATAGTAAAACAAATAGCAAATTTCTATTCAATTCAATTTTATTTATATAGCACCAATTACAGGTCAAATTGTCCCAAGATGCTTTACAGAACCCATATGCCTGAACCCCCAGAGCAGCCCTAAGGCTACAGTGGCAAGAAAAACACCCTTCTAACGGGAAGAAACCTTGAGCAGCTCTTTATGTGGTGTTACACCCAGCCTAGGGGTCACTGAATGTAACATGGAAATGTCATCCTGTTGGGGCCTCAAGCAGCACACACCACAAATGTTTCCAACAAAATCAATAATTTATTTTCCAAAAGCGAATATAAACAAAAGTTGTATTAAACAAACTAAAAGTAAGGATGAGCTGAAGTCAAAACAAACAAAACTACGCTAAACTTCCCGAAAACAAGAAGAACGAAAGAAACAAAAGACAGCAGCTCGATCCCTTCTCTTACAAATAAACTTGGGTTGTTAAACAAAGAACTAATGAGTGGATGGACTGTGCTGCTGTGTGCTGGTTGCAGATGACTCGCCCATCTGGTTCCCTCGCTCTCTGACCCCCGGAAGCAACGTCATCTTTCCGCTTTTTATGTCCGTCCTCGTGGTAGACCGAGCCAATCCGGCGCCGACCCATCAACGTGACGTCCAATCCGGGCAGTGGTGCAGCGCAGACGTATTTACATATTGGATTAGCTAAATACAGACACACAGAGCGCAGGAAAAAAAAACAACCTCATACGACCGCAGTCGTAACAGTGGGGGGACCCATCTGCTGCTGGCCGACGGGTTGAGAGGGACAGAAGATGTAGAGAGATAGAGGGGTGGAGAGGGGGAGGGATGGGAGAAGAGGGGAGTAGGGAACAAGGAACATATAACACACAGTTGGATACATGCATGATAAGCTAGATGATACATACAAAGTACAAGCTAACATTGAAATTTATCCATTAGTTTACTGTTATGGTGTACGACTCTGGCATTAAATATACTATATATAGCTGGTAGTAAAATTCCAGCAGTATGTAGATGAGCATATCAAGTATAGTGAGGGTGATGCAGAGTAGACTGGTGGAAATGGGCAGCTTGAAGCAGTGGACTGGAGGAAGGTCAGCAGCAGCATCCCACAGTGGA
Organism: Amphiprion ocellaris; assembly: GCF_022539595.1. NCBI lineage: Eukaryota > Metazoa > Chordata > Actinopteri > Pomacentridae > Amphiprion > Amphiprion ocellaris. The sequence continues at coordinate 27,206,707 of NC_072778.1, read as the reverse complement.
CATGATGGAGACTAGGCCAGTTGGTGAGAGAACAACCACAGATCTGAAGCATCCAGCTCTGGGACCAGGGACACTCAGAGAAAGGACACATGGGGAAACAGAGTGAATGCAATGTAATAATGGTATATATAGAAAATACAAAGGTAGTTAGAGAAGGGCTCAGTGCATCCAGATCTAGTGATCTGTGGCTATTTAGACACACCTGGATCTAAATTTTCTTCAAAAAAGAAGTCAATCTAATTCCGTTGTTAACCTTCACAAAGCGGTGTCATTTCAGAAACTATGGCATGTCCATACTTCATCATGTGGTAACTGGATTTATTTATTTTAGTACAGAATATTGAGAGTGTAAAAGTGTCTGTTTTTTCAAATAAACTCAGAAACCTTCATGAGGTGCTAAAGTTGAACTTTTCAAGTTCATTTCACACCAAACATCTGCATTGCCTCCTTTCTGTTGCTATGTTTTCCATTTCCCATCAACATAAAGAAGTTAATTTAATCAATGCCAACTTCACAATAACCTTTTTTGAAGATATTTTATTTTGCAAATGTTAGTTTGTTTTCTCTTTTTGGTTCTGTTTTTTTTTTTTTTTGTTTTTTTTTTTGGATGCAGCTAGACCTTGAGCTTCTCCATTCACATTCTATTTCTGCTGCTAAAGTAAGTGACAATAGGCCCTCATCCAGCAGGCACCAGTATTCAGCACCTAACATAACACTCAAATGTTTTCTCTGGTGAATTAAACTCAGAGCCTTGGTTTAAAAAACACTAAAGATGAATTTAGACTTTTGCCTTGAGACCCAGAGTCATTAAAACATTCAATTAAGCTTCACATCTTCCTTTAGGATGACTTGGACCAGTGTCTTTATTAGTCTGGACAAACGGCATCTACAAAACCAAGATGCAATGAGAACTGTGATCAGAACAGATCTACATTTACTTTGTTTCATGGAAACTGTTTTGCTTTTTCTTACAATGTGAATCACAAAAGTTTCACATTCTTGATGCGGTAGATAAATTGGGATTAGATTATGGACTGTAGCCTAACACAGGACTACAAACTCTGACATGATGTCAAGAAATCAGTTGTTTCATTCTTTTCTAATCCCTTACAAACAGGGTTTCTGAAGAAATCCACATGTATACATTTCTTAAATACTACAATCTGAGGACGAAAGGATCAAAATCATCTGAGTCTTTTAAGGGGTAGTAACCTGATGGTACTTACACTACCATCACCCAGGCAATTTTTATCTTTTTTCAGGAAAACTCACACTTTTATCCATGTGCTAACATAACTGCACAAGGGTTTTCTAATCATCAATGAGCCTTTCAACACCATTAGCTAACACAATGTAGCATTAGAACACAGGAGTGATGGTTGCTGTAAATGTTCCTCTGTACCTCTATGGAGATATTCCATTAAAAATCAGCCGTTTCCAGCTAGAATAGTCATTTACCACATTAGCAATGTCTAGATTTTATTTCTGATTCATTTAATATTATCTTCATTGAAAAAAAATGTTTTTCTTTCAAAAACAAGGACATTTCTGAGTGACCCCAAACTTTTGACTGGTAGTGTAGAGCACATACGCCCTGAGCAGCTAATATCTAGTTTTGTTTGATTGAATGAAGGAGAAAGGGCCAAAAAAATGAAGATTTCTAAAAATGCTCTGATGTTTTTTTGCATTCCTATATGTCTGATACCAAAATAAAGTTTCAAACTTGTGCAGGCATGACCTGCTATATTGGTTTGCTGCAGTGAAAACAACTTTTTGTTCTTTTTCAGTGATGAGTTCTGTTTTGTCTACAAAGAGCAAGAAAAATGTAGTTTCATTCATCAGTATTTGCCGGTAGTTCATGATAGCATTAAGGTCACACCACTAAAACCTTTTACATGTACTGCTTATGGTGTGTGCTTCACAAAATAAATCAATAACCTGTTGGGTTCCATTAGACAGTCCATTAGTAGTCGTACATTTGTTAGAAATCCAGGGTGCTCATGATAGAGGCACTGTTTGCACCTATACTGTGATCATTCTTATCAAAATGATAAAGCCAGAATGAGCCAGACGGTGTAGGAGGATGCAGTGCTTGGAGTCTAACACAGAAACACAGCAGTAGAAAAGGAAACCAAGGCAGACTGAGAGCCTGCAGTCGACCAAGCAGCCAGTAGTCAGTAATTTGGACTAAAAAGGTCAGAACAGCTGATGGCTCTATCCATCTAAAATGGCAGCTGACCTGTGAGAGTGGCTCTGGGGTCAGGCTGGATTAGACTGGGAGAGATGCACAGCAGCTTCACAACAACAGGCGTGTGCTGCTCGGATGAACAGTGCGAGTGTAGCCATCGTTTTTCCTGCTGTGGTCACAGCCAAGCTGAATTTCTACACTTTCCTAAGGACAGGCTTGTCTGTCTTCATTTTCTGTTTACATTTCATTAAGTCGATGACACGCCCTAATACCTCTCTTTCATCTCATCTCCAGCGAGGAGGTGCAGCGGGCCTTCAAGGCTCGATCCATCTAACGTGGCAGCTGACCTCTGCGAGAGGGAGGAAGGGGAGGAGGGGAAGAAGAAACAAGGAAACACAGATGCCAACTTGTCGAAAGTTGGAAAAAGAAAAAAAGCACTACCACCACAGGAAGAATGGAAAAGATGGAAGAGAAAATTGAAGCTTCTATTTTGGACTAAGATGTGAATTTTAAGCTTGGTTTGAAGCTCTCCGTCCTGTAAGTCCATCATATCTAACACCACCTCTCCACCACAGGCTGTCTGCTGATGGCTTCATCCATCTAACGTGACAACCAGCCTCTGAGAATCGCTTTGGGGTCATGATGGGTCACAGCTAGAGGAGACAGGAATATAGAAATACAAAGAGGCAGAGAAACAGAATGACATGTGATTGAGTTCATTGTTCTTTAGTACAGCGCTGATGATGAATGATCTAATCAAGGATCAGTATTGACATAATGGGACCATCTGAAATCTGGAGGAAGTCAAATAAATTCTTACCTTTTAAATCTGCCCTGCTGCTTGTGTTATTTTGTAAATTGCATGGATGAGTTGCAAGATAATGCAGTCTTAAGCTTTTACCTCAACCTGAACACAAAACTTTGATGTGTTTATTGTAACTAGCCACGTCATATTTTGAATCATGACAAATTGTCTTGTGAAATACGAATCACTGTTTCCTGCAAAGGAGCCACTGAATGAATTCAGTCCTACTTAACGGATGTTTGCAGTTCAATAAGCTCCTTCAGACAATGAACATATAGCTTTATTACATGTTATACTGTGTGAAACGCATTTCTGTAACATCTTGCTTTCAGTCTGTGTCTGACTGTGCAACATTCATTTCCAGATTGTGCAATGAATGCCTTGGGAATTTGATGGTATGATGTAAATAGAAGAAAGTCAATTTTGAAAATGTAGACTTTTTCAAGTTTTGCTTTTGTCGTTTCAAACAAACCTTATTTGAAAATGATCATCTAACAGACTTAACTATTGGATGTCCGGCGCTTAGCTCAACATCTGAAAATGGAAGTAAATTGTTGTCATGGATATAGAGAGTTACACTGTGGACTGTAACCTGAGCCAATTTGTTACTCCGCCAAGGAACGTGGCAGCGTTATATGGTGATTGTTTGTCTGTCTGTCTGTCTGTCTGTTTGCAACATTACTCAAAAATGGACTAACGGATTTCGATGAAATTTTCAGGGAAGGTCAGAAATGACACAAGGACCAAGTGATTAGATTTTGGCAATGATGCAGCTTATAGTCTGGATCCACGGATTTGTTAAGTATTTCCGTGTCATTGTGAGATAGCAGCACAGCGTCACTGTAACTATGACAACAAGTGAACACTACGTCAGCTGCCTGCTGTGATCACATGATTGGGATCCTACTACAAATCCACTGCTGCAGACCACAAATTGTTTAAAGATTTCATCCGTCAGAAATCATGCAACGACTAAGCAGCCTTGGCGGAGTACTGCACTCTCTGAGTGCTTTTCTTGTTAGTATATGACATCCTTGCAATACACCTGTTCACTCTACTTCAGTTCATTTTCTGTTAATCTTTCTAGTTTTTAGAATTAGTATACAGTCACTTTAGACACTTAACACACTTAAGACTCTTTACACACTGTGACGCTTCACACAAACACTTTTAGAAACTTTGCCTTTTGTACTTGATATTATTTGTTATTTTTATTTTACTACTAACCTCTGTGTAATTGTGTATATTCCACTAACCTTTGTTTATTGTTTATTGTACTCTGGCAAAATAATTTTGCCTCGAATGAAAAAAGTAGATCTTATCTTATCTTATCCTAGGAATATTAAATTATTATAAAAGAATAATAATATAATAATAACAATAATTAAATGAACACTGGAAATTCTTTCATCTTAGGCCTAGATGACATTTGGAAAGCATTCTTCTTTTGTAATCTGTAACATATTCTGACAAGCCCTACAACATGTTCTGAATGGTTCAAATTAGATATTGTCACTGAGTATAAGTCATAAGTACGTTTTTTTATTGTGCTTATTTTCTTTTTTTCGGTGATCAGTCAACACAAATATCAAGGTTAATATGTTTGAATATTTTTTTTACCTTTGTGTTGAAATACTTTTAATGCATGTTTGACAGGATCTGTGTCTTAAAGAGGCAGAAAGAATTAAAATAACTGTGTTGAATCACACACAATATGAGTCCCGATGCACATGTGATAAAAATCAATACACCGTGTGTTTTTTTTAAACACATATTTACCCTTTTAGACAGTGCATACTCTACCTGGTGTTTTTTTAAGATAAGACAGCTGCTTTTAGGACATGACTTTCAAAGCACTCAGCAAAATTAGTCAAACACTATCCTTCAAAGGTGTCCAAAGGTATTTTGACAGTACTGACAACTTTCACTACAGGAAAACAGCAACAGATTGCTCAAAAGCAGCTAATTAGAACTGTATTCAGATTACCTGGTGATACAAAACTGAACCCAGCATTTCTTATAAATAGCTTCAGTTCAATCTATCGGTCGAATTATTATTGTTATAATTATTTTTTTTTTATAATTAAGAGCATATGACAAACATGTCAACAATCATCCTGATCCACCATCAGCAGGAGCAAATGTTATCCAAACAGCCCTGCATAGAACAAAACAGGACTCTAAAAGAGACGTGCAACACTAGAACTGACTTGTTTGTAATCATCTGAGAGGCATTTCATCCAATTTCATCTTCCCTCCTTTCACTAGACTGACACTTAAATTATTAAAGACTTCAATATTCATCTAAATAATGCATCTGACCCCTTCAGTGAGGCGATGTCGTCACTTATCGACACATCTGTCTTCAATCAAATTGTACATGAAAAGATCCACCAACACTTTTGATCTGCATCTGGCTTGTTGGAATTCTATGCCTGATCTAACGGTTTTGTCGTATCCTTCATGTCTTTATTCATTTTTGATTTGAACTGTCAAATCAGTCGACTGACTTGATTGACACAACGCAGCTACTAAACTGCTAAATAAATGACTATGAGCTGAGTGAGAGTATCTTGAAGGAATGAAGGGTTACCAGAGACTTGATTTCTTGGTTTACTGCACATTACAGTGTATATATAATTATACATCTGAACAGCTAGTTTCAAAAGATTTATATGCAGTATGTTGGAATAAAGGAGGCAGGCTGGTTCATTATCGTTTCTTTTTTGAGTGAGCATGTAATATGTATGTGATTTAAATATAACGACTATATTGAATATTTAATTAGAAGTTCATCTGGAGTTAAAAGAATTCCAAAACTAACAAAGTTTGAGGGAAAATGAGCACAAAACCTACATTCCTGATGCCATAATTAGTAGACTTTCCTCTCGTATGTGATTGCCAAAGGACTTAGTCTGCTGACATAAAACATAACAGCTCATTATCATTGCCTCAGAACAAAAAAATCACATGAAGCCCTGTACAATCATTCAAAAGCAGTGGGGAAAAGTTCAGAAAGCATGCAACTGCAGAAAGAAAAAATACGATTACAATTATTGCCAATTATCAGAACATGTGAGTGGATTCTTAGGATGCTTATTGTATAAATGTGGCCGATAGCACCCCAGCGCTCCTTGTTATGTTGTTATTCCTCGCTACATGACGTTAAGGAGAAGTAGCTTCTGGAGGAAGTGCTCTGCAGGCCACATGGCGTCATTGCTGACAACAGAAATATCAGACTGCAGTAATTCCTTTAAAGCACTGGCGATTTGAAGTTGCAGTTTTAAACAGAGATCCTGGCATAATATGGTTTACTAGACCTGCCATTATGTCGGCTTTACTTGTTGTCGGAGTAAACCATTGCTGCTTCACTAACCCAGTCTCACCATGCCAGCTCTCCATTTTACACAGACATCATTTTGGCTCTGACTGCTGCCAGTTTACTAAATTATTTTAAATGAACGGCTGCTTTCACTGAGAATCAAGCTACACATGTACATTTTTAGTCTAACTTGGGCAATACCAGCCTATATTTACTGTGTGGACAAATAGTGGGTGTTTTAAATGAAAGATTAAGGTGTATCTGCTGTGTTGCATATTCCACTTTTATGCAACCCTCATTCAGAGAATAAACCTACCTCAATGGAAATAGTTTTCAGACACGTGTAGTATGTTTAATAATATACATTTGTAATACATATGAAATCTACTATATGTATTAGGGCTGAGACTTTAACGTGTTAATTTTTTGATTAACTAATAACAGAAAAAATAACGCATTTAATGCACCCTCCTCAGTTCCCTCATTTCTGGCACACCGGTAACACTAATGCAATGTTTTTCAAGGGTTGACAGAAATACAGAGACAAAAGAAGAAATGTAAAAACATCAAAATAAAAAGCTAAAAATCTAATAAATAAATAAATACGTGCAGGATTACACAAATGAGTAAATGTAGAAATACAAAATTACAGAAATAAACGAAAACATACTGAAATGGCTGAAATAAAATGTGATGTATGGCAATGTCGAAAAACGTTCCAGATATTAATTTGTCATTTTCATTTTACTTATGCAATTTCAATTATTATAACTGCATGTATTTATTACTTATTTATAAATGAAATGAAGCAAATAACCGGAAGATAAAAGCCGATAAATGGAAACACTGCAGCAGTAGAAATAAATGTAATTATGTCCATATAACTATGCTAAACCCATTTATAATCTCATAGATAAACACAAAAACACAATCACATAACATAAAACAGCAGCTAGAAAGTTGTTGGGAGTTTTATTTTTAACATTCAACAGCATGAGCTATTTATGTTTCTCTGTGCTTCAAGCCTTTTAAACAATTAGATTTGGCTTTAAAAGCCCTTAATTTCCCTGCACCATAATTACAAAATGATAACTTTGATAACCTCTCTCTTCTACTACTGCGCTGTCATTCTAATTGTCTTGTGTGGAAATTAATTTCCTTTGTGCACACAGAACTTGACATGAGTAAAGCGTTAAGACAACACGAGCAGGTACAGTGGAAAGAGAAGAGAAAGGAAAAATAAAGTGGAAGATGGATGGTTGCTCGCTGTCCCTGGAGAGACATGACAGACATCTTGGAGGAGCGCTTTCAGTCCGTATGTTGCCTGTCAGGCGACAAAGCTTCGCCCTGTTGCACACAAACCCAGGAGAGCAGCGATTTATAACGGAGCTGTTCCTGAACATGCACAGCACACACACGCTCGTATTGACAGAACCACACAGCCTCACTCATGCATGGAAAAGCGCACACACAGGAGAGGAGGGATTTACAACTGAAAGTTAACGTGGGGCCTCTTGTGGAACACATGGTTGGTTTTAAATCAGGAGTGCTGTTTAACACCGAAACCATCATTCATGTACAAACTTCACCTGCTGCTATGTAACATATTTCACTCTTTATGCAGCAACGGAGCGGGTTTTATTATCCCAGTAGCAGGAGGTCATGTGGTTTTGTATAACTGTGTTTTATCCAGAGAATGGAAGAAAAAACGAGGTAGCCTGTCACTCATGACGGCATCACTTTGCTTTACACACACTTTAGGGCTAACCTTAATTGGAACATATGTCTCATAATACTGAGCTAGAATCTGTTCTCTCTCAATTTTCATGCCTTATTATTGTTTCTCAGTCCATCATCCGCTAACAAGTGTTTTACATGTAGTGGTTTCTGCAATTTGAAATCATGCAAATGCACAAGGAGTATTGTGGGATTTATTAAAACGAATGAAAGATGTTATACACCAGTTACTTTGACTTGAAAGCATCGCTGCATGACATTGTGGCAAAACGTAAATGATGGCGGGTCTAGCAGAGAAGCTGAAAATGCAAATGATTTGACAGGATAATAAAATGTGAATTGATTTGATAAACTCATAAGATTTAATGTCTCCGAGGACGCTCCATTGAAATGATAAAATCTCTTACGAGATAAATGATGAAGTGTTGTTTTTGCATTCCCTCGATGATTTGTCTCACTTGATGTTCAGTTCAAGAGCACTGCTACAACTGATTAATATTTTTATGTGAAAATTACAACTTAAATTGCAAAATCACAAGAGACTACATTTTAATCAGAAAGAACATTAATTCTGTCTTAGGAGCTGTAGGAGGTAAAAAGTTAGTTTGTCGGTTGTGGATTTGCATGATACTCTCTGCATGCGTATCACTGACAGAAACTAAACAAGACGGTGAAATGCAAGATCATTTTCAGGGTAATTTCACTTCTTAGAGATTTAGACTCTTGTCTTGCTCATTATGAGGACTTATTGAAGAATCAAATAAAAATCCAATCGATGTTTCTTTAAACAGAACGTGCACTCTTGTTAGAGAGACAAACTGCATAATTACTTCTTGTATTGCACCATTCATAACAACTGGTCACAAAACTAGTTCACAAAAACCTTTAAAAATGGTCTTCAATTAGATTTTAAAAGTGTGCAGCAACAGTGTTAGCTAGCAGCTACCTCAGTAGCTTATATATGTCAACTCCTTCAGATGTATCATCCAATAGAAACATTTCTAAAATCCACTGAAACGGATCTATATGGGACAGTAAAATGCATTAGATAATAAGACTTATTTATGCTGCACATTTAAAACAGATGTTGAGCCAAAATGTGTACCAGACAAATAAGATAGATGTTACAGATTTACCAAATAAGTTTGAATATTAAGGTTAAGACCCTTCAGTATTATTTACTGCACAGATTTACTTGACTAAATGAAATATTACAGTTACGACCCTGTGCAAAATGATATATTGTGCAAGTTTACTAGACTAAAATAAACATTAAGGTCAAAAGCCTAAAACATAGAGCAAAAAAAAAACAAACTTGAGTATATAGACATATACATTCACCAGCCAATCACATGGCTACAATTCCATGCATTTAGGCATATAGATGTGATCAAGACAACTTGCTGTAGTTCAAACCGAACATCAGAATCCCCATTCAAAATCAAACAAACAAAGGATATTTAAATGATTTTGAATGTGGCATGGTTGTTGGTGCCAGGCGGGCTAGTCTGAGTTTTTCAGAAACTGTTGATCTACTGTGTTTTTCATGCACAACCATCTCTAGGGTTTAAAGAGAAAACATCCAGTGTGTGGCAGCTGTGTGAATGAAAATATCTTGTTGATGTGAGAGATCAGAGGAGAATGGGCAGACGGGTTGGAGTTGATAGAAAGACAACAGTAACTCAAACAACCACTCGTTATAACCAAGGAATGCAGAATACAGTCTCTGAACACACAACACATCCAACCTTGAGAGGATGGGCTACAGCAGCAGAAGATCACACAGGGTGACACTCCTGTCAGCTAAGAACAAGAAACTGAGACTACAATTATTGTCATAAGGACATAAAGACCTGGATGACCTGTAATTTCCAACTGCTGATTTCAGACAAGACTGAAGTCATTGTATTTGGCCCCAAACATCTTAGAAACTCACTTTCAAAGCATATAGTTACTCTGGATGGCATTACATTGGTCTCCAGTACTACTGTGAGGAACCTCAGAGTTATTTTTGACCAGGACATGCCTTTTAACTTGCACTTAAAACAAGTCTGTAGGACTTCCTTCTTTTATCTGAGAAATATGTAAAAATCAGGAACATCCTGTCTCAGAGTGATGCAGAAAAACTAGTCCATGCATTTGTTACTTCCAGGCTTGACTACTGCAATTCCTTATTATCAGGATGTCCCAAAAGCTCTCTGAAAAACCTACAATTGATCCAAAATGCTGCAGCCAGAGTACTGATGGGAGTTAGCAAGAGAGATTATACTTCTCTTATATTGCCTTCTCTTTACTGGCTTCCTGTGAAATCTAGAATAGAATTTAAAATCCTTCTTCTGACATATAAAGCTCTTAACAACCAATCTCCATCATATCTTAAAGACCTGATAGTACCATATTATCCTAGCAGAACTCTTCCCTTTCAGACTGCAGGCTTACTTGTTGTTCCTAGAATCTCTAAAAGTAGAATGGGAGGCAGAGCCTTCAGTTATCAGGTGCCTCTCCTGTGGAACCAGCTCCCAGTTTGGGTTCTGGAGGCGGACACCCTCTCTATTTTTAAGACCAGGCTTGAAACCTTCCTTTTTGACAAAGCGTATAGTTAGGGCTGACTGGGGGACCCTGACGGGGTATGCTGGTGTTTTCATTTACACAACTGACTTCCCCTCTTGACGTCCCTTAGTTCTGCCTCTAGTTATGCTGCTATAGGCCTAGACTGCTGGGGAACCTCTCTGGATGCACTGAGACCTTCTCTAACTACCTATGTATTTAATATATATATCATTATTGCATTACACTCACTCTGTTTCTTCCTGTGTCCTTTCTCTGAGCGTCCCTGGTCCCAGAGCTGGATGCTTCAGATCTGTGGTTGCTGTCTCACCAACTGGCCTAGTCTTCATCATGTCCACTGTGGGATGTTGCTACTGTCTTTCCTCCAGCCCACTGCTTCCAGCTGCCCATTTCCACCAATTTACTCTGCATCACCCTCCCTATACTTGATATACTCATCTACATACTGTTTGCATCTTACTACCAGCTATATACGTACTATATTTAATGCCAGAGCCGTACACTGTTACAGTAAACTTATGAATCAATTTCAGTGATGGCTTGTACTTTGTATGTATCATCTATGTTACTCTTATCATGCATGTATCCCAATGTGTGTTAAATGTTTTCTTGTCTCCCACCCTCCTCTTCTCCCATCCCTCTTTCTCCCACTCCCTCACCTCCTCTCTTCTGTCCCTCTCAGCCCGCCGGCCAGCAGCAGATGGGTCCCCCCAGATAAAGATCCGGGTTCTGCTCAAGGTTTCCTCCCATTAAAAGAGAGTTTTTTCTTGCCACTGTTGCCTTAGGGCTTGCTCTGCGGGTTCAGGCACATGGGTTCTATAAAGCGTCTTGAGACAATGTGACCTGTAATTGGTGCTCTATAAATAAAAATTGAATTGAACTGAATTGAGTGTGTACACCACAGGAACTGGAACAACAACAATAAAGCATATTGGTGAGATTAAAATGAAGTACATCAATAAAAAAAATAATTCAAAACAAAGGTAAAATTGTAAAAATGTTTGAATGGAGTCTATCTATCATATTCTGATTCAAGAAACATTGCTTGGATTTTTTTTTCAGTCATAAAGACCTCATAATGACTAAGATAACAGCTTCGAAGTAAAGGAAGTGAAATTACCCTTAAAATTACCTTGCATTTCCATATCTTGTTAGTTTTTTTTTTCTCCTCCCTTCCCACTGTCTTTGTGGAACACAGTATGGGTAATAAGCAAATCCACAAAAGAAAATAACTTTCAGCTACTACACTTCGGAAGGCAGCATTATGTATTTGATGATTAAAATGATGCTGCAGCTCCATAGCTCAACACAGTCTGCTGTGTTCAATAATGTAAATGTAAATAATGCCCTTAATCTAAACACATATAAGTAAATAAATTCACAGACTTTCCATAAAAGTGGACAAGTATGGTCCATAAAGAGCTAATGATAGACTTGTTGAATTTTGCATCTAAACCTTTATGTAATATCTTATATTTCACTTCATGAACCAAATATCAGCTCACTGATTAACATGCTCAAGCTCTCATTTGCTTTGTTTGGAAAGAGTTCTAGCGTCAAACTCACCGTATAAACCACAACTTGCAGTCTTTAAATGTCTCTTTGTGCTTCAGAGCGAGCCAGAATAGCTGTTTCCCTGCTGTTTTTAGTCTTTAAGCTAAACTAACTGCATTCCTGAGTGATGTTAATTTGCAAGAACATGACGAGCTACATTTCTGAACTTAGCAGAAATAAAAATTTCCTACGATTCATCACAGTGACATCTGAAGGTCTGAATGTACAAACTTTCTGTCGTGAAGTAGTGGTGATTATTACTTTACTAGTTTCAACTATACGAGGCCCTCGACAATTAGAAACTGCATTTTTCTTTCAGATTGTATTCATGAGGACACCATGTAAACCACAAATACAGAGCTGAAGTTACATTTCTAATAAATAATTCCAGTTTAAATCACAACATTGATTAGAAAAAATGCATTTAGAGTTTATGGTTCAGACCTAACACTAACATTTATTGCATGTTTTCTGCATGGGTGCCGGGTACATGTGGCAACTGCAGTTTGGCCACACTTCCAGCTCTTTTCCTGCATTAATGGAATGTTTGCATGGCAATTAAAGAGTTGTGAAATTGTTATGCCCTGGGCGTCCATTAAAAAAAACGTAAATCTAAGAATAGGCTGAATGAGTATCAATGAGCTGTCAAAGGCAACTTTTTATCCTTCAACTATGAATCACGCTGCTACAGGCTTTTGGTTTGCTGAAATAAAATTGAATGGTTGTACTAATTAGACTACTTATCCTAATAATAATGTGTAATATTACATGAACAGGGTCATAAATTTAATTACACTAGCCTTCACTGAAGAACTGAGCCTTCAGACATAAATCCCATTAAACATGAAATATCTTTTAAATCGCCTGGGAACCTTCAGCCTCCTTCCATTTAGAAGTGAAGAATACTGTTGCAATCCACAGTAATTGTCAACCCAACTGCAAGCCATTAAGCCGCAAATCAGAGAAAATAAAACCAACAAAGCCTGAGCTTAAAGAAAAGAGAAAAACCACGGGTAGGAAACTGTAATGAAGAAACCAGAATGTACTATAGCTTGCAATCCAGCTAATGACCAGAATGTTACCCTCCTAATATCCAGTACAAGCTGCAGAGAGTAAACTCACATCATTTTTGACACACATACACACACATACACAGGCTCTAATATGGGGATTATTAATTGACAAAATGATTTTGAAGCTGGTTTGATAGATGTGCAGAACAGAGCAGAAGGCAGACCTAATCACTCCGGCCCTAAATGGATTCATTATGACGACCAGCGTGACATGCTGCTGCTGCTGCTGCTGCTGCTGCTGCTGCAATGCAGAGAGAAGGACGGAGGGTGGGGTGGGAGGTGGGGTTGACTAGAGGCCTAATATAGACAATGACAGCAATAAAATCAGCTTTTGCTTCACGACAGGACATTACACTGGGCTGAGAGCGCTGTGGAGTGAGGGGAAGACAGTAACTGCAGGTTTTAAATAGTCCCTCAGGCGTTTCATGGTGATGGCAAATAGGCCTAATTAATTATCAGCTTATCTGATGGTGATTTCAGCTAGTTCCTAGTTTATCACACACAGGACATGTAGCCCAGAACAAAAGCTCAGGTACATTAGTCGGTAATCAGTTTTTGATTGAGTTACCAACATGGAATAAAAACAGCTGATGAATGTGTTTTGTCTTGTGGCTTCACACAATCACGAAGACAAATAATCCAATAATTCTTTACACCTAAACAACACAGACTTTGCGCTGTGCCATAATTGAGCTGTTCCGTTTTAGTTTTTTTGTTTTTTTTTTTTAAATTTAGACAGAGTCAGCTCAGGTGTTTCTCCCGCTTGATGGTCTATTTTGCTAAGCTAAACCAGTTGTGTGCCAGTTCTAGCTTAATATTTAGTGCACAAGAATGAAACTGGTATTGATTTTTTTTTTTTTATCCAAGGCTGTGGCTACACTGAACCAATATTGTGTGTGGACTGTTCACATCTTTTTGCCGTGTGCTTGTAGCGAAACAAGATGGTGAGGTGTTATTTTAGGACGACCGCATCTTTAGTTTTTGGACCTAGCACATCACTGCGAAACTTCAAGTTTCTTAATGAGTTTGTGTAAAATAGGTAAGTGAACATCTACAATGGGCTGCACAGTGGCTTCCTCCCACAGTCCAAAAACATGCTGAGGTTAATTGGTAATTCTAAATTGTCCGTAGGTGTGAATGATCCTTTTCTGTATACCAGTAGATTTTTAAAAAATAAATAAATAAAATTAATGAAAATATCTGTGTAAAATGGCTGTGCACACCTTGCATATGAAATAGAAACAGATGATCGATCTAGTTTTACATTTGCAACGCCGATCTTCATGGTACATATGTATTATTCACACACTATCCTCCTGTCTAGTGTAGCTACTTTTTTAATTATAATGGAAGTTAAGTGACGCAGCAGTCACTCCACAAGCAGTCCATTTGCAACACTTGTTCATTGTAGCTACAGGGTAAATACCAGCAAGACAGCAAATACAAGCCTGAACCGTTCCTTTTCCCTGGAGCTGCTGCTTAATGCTAGCAGCTCCAGGCTTTATTAGGTGATATATGCACAACACATTTTAATCTTCAAAAAAACTGTTGGTGGTCAAGTTGCCTTGTGGATAATCAAGGCACTAGGTGTTGACAAGTACAAAAATGTGTGTAACAAAAATAAAATGAATGAAATGTTCAAAAACTGCTGTAAGCTTTCCAAAATGAGGTATCATAGGACTAAAGTACAGTATGATGCTAAATTGGTTTGACGATTCTTCCCAGTGCATATCCAAATGTTTTCACTCGTTAGTGTGGCAGTAAAGCATCATCCTTATGATGTCTGCCAAGTTGATTTTATTTATATCTGGTATTGTTTGCTGTGGAAGACAGACTATATGAAAGATGGATGTAGCCTTCAGGTCTGAAAGTTAACTGATGCAGTGCCTGAAGTCTGTATTCTTTCTAACAACCCGATGGGGGCGACTCTTTGCTTGCAAAAAGAAGTCCAACTGCTTAGACATCATTGAGAAAATGACTCTATTTCTTCCTTGATTTATTACCTCAGTAAACATGTTCCGCATGGCCTCAGTCGCTAGTTTAGAGTCTCCTTCAGTACAGCATGGTGGTAAATTTGTAAAATATAACCCATTCAGAGTAAAATAGACAAAGTATAATAGATAAATTGGGGTATGTTATAGGGCGTGGATACCTTGTTATTGAGAAGTCAGTTCCGTGTGTGGATGCATTCATTTTTACATAAAGTCTATGCATGAAATGCTTCAAGCTCAGAATTTTCTAAACTCTGCATGAATGGAGCACAGGTGCTGCCCTTTATTCTATTCACTATTCACCCTAATTACATCCATGCATCTTCTGTGTGATACATGAATCAAATGAAAGAAGCATTTGCTTCATGTACCACACAGACTTGGCACATGAATCTAATGCTTCTTTCATTGAAAACACAGCAGAGAAACAAATTAGCATAACATTAATGTAACTTCTATTGTGCACCATTGCTTCAACCACCTTCTCAAGCATGCCAAGCAGGATGTACTGAATAATGAAGTCGATCTCAAAGAATTTGAATAGACAAGTGGTTCTGGGAGATTAAAAGCACATCTGAGGTGCAACAGTTTGGCTTTATCAGAACTCCTAGGTTTAATTTGATCCCTGGATGTGTTAAACACACGAACCCTAACCAAATGAGCTGTCTAACCCCTTACACACAGAGGGCTATGTTTTTCCACATAATATTTGTTTTTTTTTTAAATGAGGAAGATAGGATTAAAAATAAAATAAATGTTTCAGTATCTGGCTGACCTTAATTAGTTTTTCTCAATTGAGAAGACACTAAATTCCATTCACTGCACACAGCCACCAACTGACTGCACACATTTCTCAAAAACAGAGGCTGAGCACTTGTGGATGTAACGTGGCGTCTTCGGTGGCGGTACCCCCTTCTGTGTGGCGTGTGAACCCTGGGTTTGTTTTTGTTTTGTTTTTTTTAATCCTTCACGTATGTCTGTGTGATTGTCTATTCACCTGGTGACCTCCCCCTGGGACCCACTCCTTCCCCATTGACACACTACCACATCGTAAGCCAACCTCTGACCAGTTGCACTTCCCCTCCTCTTTTCTTAAATATAGTTGTTTTAATTGAGTTTTAATTGATAGTTTTATAAAATTTGTTATATTGTACTGGAACAACCACGTCTCCTGCTTTAGTGGTGGAACTAACCTATGTGCCCCTGAGGAACTGCCAGAGGTAGAACTTTCCTTGGGAGTTTCATCCAAGGTGGAGTTGTCAAGCATAGCTTAGAGTCATCAACAACCCTGGCTCTAAGTTCCCCCCATATTTTTAATTAGTCCTCCTCGCTACGCTCGCCGCATTTGTTTAAATCTGTTCAAACAAGTGAAAATTTTCAGTGTTTAACATACCCTTATCCAGAATTATTTCCAGTTTTATTGGAATCCAGGCTCATATTCATGACATAGATGACATACAATCAAATCAGCCATAATACCTCTGATATAACTGACTGATAATCACCTCAGCCTTTTCTCATAATTACATGATCTGGATCAGTACACAGAAAAAAAAGAGAAACAAAAGATTTAAATCCAACTTGACAAACTGTGTGGGTTGCACAACTGTGATTAAGTCTAAGATCACAGCTCCAGATTTGTTTGAGGCGGTTCTGAAAGACCACTGTGTGATTGTAGATAGAGCACAGCGGGGATTCTGGCATCGAGTTAGAGGCAAGACAATCACGATGCAGAGAAGAAGGGATCCAGATGAGAAGAAAAGGAGTGAGAGAGAAGCAATAAGTAACTGTAAACCACAGCAATCATTTGCAACTATACAAAGAAAGCCTTTTTTGTAGCATTGTACACTGAGACATCTGCTCAACAAAACGACGAAACACGAAAAAATGCAATCTCAGTCACTTCAACTGTGGCGTGACTGTTGGTAGCAGACAGACTGGTTTGAATATTTCTGAAACTGGTTTGGACTCTACCCAGTATTGGTTTGGTGCCATAATAAATCAAGTGTAAATAAATAAATTAAGGATTTTTTCATGTAGATTCAAAGTCATAAAACATGGTTCACAAGTACTCACTTTTGCATAATGTAATTGGACAGCCTGTTTCCTGAGAACATGAAATATAATGCAGTTGTACACAAGGAAGAAAAAAAAACAGCAAATCTTACAAAAATGTCTGCAAACAATGGAATCTGCACACCAAAAATGTCTTTTCTTCATCACTGTCTTGTTGCTTACGTCACGACCCTCCAGCTTGATCTCTGTGAGATTAGTGTTGGGTTAGGGTTATTGGAAAGTCTTGATAAATAATTATTGAAAGTCTGCGTTCCACAAAACCTTTTCTTCAGTTTGATGTTTATGGAAATACTATAAATCAGAGGTAGTAGAGTACACGTCAAGTCTGAATATGTGGTAAAACAGTGATTTCTTTGCATGATCAATCTAAATTCTTGCAAGGTGATTCACAAGACAACAAAGAAGGAAACTATCTGCTGCAGAAAGTCTTATTTATTTATCTGTTTTTCTTTGCTTTAGTTGTATAGTCAGGGTGAGTTGTGTCTGGAGAGAAGACTCTCAAAACTATTGAAGCCGAAGCTGGTGGAAGCGCTCACAGCATATAGACAAGTGGTCTTACAAGAAAGCAAGCAAAGCCTGTTTCAACAGCTTCTCCAAATTCAGCCTTCCTTTTGTTCAAATTTAGACACAAGTACTGCATCATTAGTTTGTCACAATACAGAAGGCTAAGCTACAGTGTGGGGTCCTTTGTTAGTGACATTGAAACAGCTGAAACATGAGGCTTCCAAAGGGGTCTTTTCTAAAACTGGTCCCTCCTCTTGCAGCCACTCTTTAACATGGAGTATCACTTCACTCTGTCAGCTGTGGAGGGCACTCCATGTGAAGAGAGTGGGTATGAATAATCAGATTCATACAATGGAGAGTTCAAGTGTTTCTTACTGTTTACCAAACATTTGTCACCATGGATACTGATTGATGTCTTGCCTGCTTAGCTGTGACAAATCTTCCTATTACTCTACAGAAACAGTGCAGAAATAGGCATAGTTTATGTCACAAAATACACTGAGCATCCTTATTCATTTTAATTGTCGAATTAGCCCATACGAACCAACCACATTTAGACTAACAATCTCAAGACTTTTTTCTATGAAATCAGAGCCTTGTTGTTTTTGTTCGTTTGTTTGTTTGTTTGTTTTACGCTTTTTCATTTTTGGTTTTTAGCCTGTCAACATACACTATATTGCCAAAAGTATTGGGACATCTGCCTTTACATGTGCATGAAATTTAATGACATCTCATTCTTAATCCGTGGGGTTTAATATGTAGTAGGGCCACTCTTTGCAGCTATAACAGCCTCAACTCTTCTGGGAATGCTTCTCACAAGGTTTAGGAGTGTGTTTGTGGGAATTTTTGACCATTCTTTCAGAAGCACATTTGTGAGGTCACACACCGATCTTTGATTAGAAGGCCTGTCTCTCAGTCTCCACTCTAATTCATCCCAAAGGTGTTCTGGTTGAGATCAGGACTCTGTGCAGGCCAGTCAAGTTCCTCCACACCAAACTTGCTCATCCATGTCTTTGTCTATTGACATTGCTTGGTGCACTGGTACACAGTGATGTTGGAACAGGAAGCGGCCATCCCCAAACTGTTCCCACAAAGTTGGGAGCATGGAATTGTCCAAAATGTCTTAGCATGCTGAAGCATTCAGAGTTCCTTTTACTGGAACTAAGGGGCCATGACCAGCTCCTGAAAAACAAGCCCACACCATAATCGCCCTTCCACCAAACTTTACTCTTGGCACAATGTGGTCAGACAAGTACCGTTCCTCAGGCAACCGTAAACCCAGAATCGTCCATCAGATTGCCAGACAGAGAAGCATGATTGGTCACTCCAGAGAACACATCTCCATTCCTCTAGAGTCCAGTGGCGGCGTGCTTTATGCCACTGCATCTGACGCTTTGCATTAGACTTGGTGATGTAAGGCTTGGATGCAGCTGATCAGTCATGGAAACCCATTCCATGAAGGTCTCTACACACTGTTCTTGAACTAATCTGAAAGTCACACAAAGTTTGGATGTCTGTAGCTATTGACTCTACAAAAGGGTGGTAATTTCTGTGCACTGTGCACCTCAGCATCTTTGATTTTACATGGCCTGCCACTTTGTGGCTGAGTTGCTGTTCTTTCCAAATGCTTCCACTTTGTTATAATTCCACTAACAGTTGATTGTGGAATATGAAGTATGGAAAAATATTGCTTAGGAATTGAATTCACTGAGCTCCTGAGAGTAGCCCATTCTTTCACAAATGTTTGTAGAAGCAGTCTGCATGCCTAGGTGCTTGATTTTATAGACTTGTGGCCATGGAAGTGATTGGAACACTTGAATTTAATTATTTGGAGGGGTGTCCCAGTACTTTTGTCAATATAGTGTATTTACATACAATAGTTATGTTTCTAGTGACAGGGATTTGCAGACAACACACCCAGTTCGTCAGTGTGGTAACAACTTTACTGTGCCATGCTGCTGCATGGAAAAGTAGTCTGCAGCATGAAATCATATTGTATTTGCTCAAAGCATGATGGGAGTAGGACCAAATTATTATTTATTATCTTTATCAGAGCTACTGGTTTCTGCTTTGACTGCTCTCTTGTATTTCTATCAAAGTGCCTTATCAAGAAGAGCTTTCTGCTTCCACTTGCTGTTGCAGTTTATTGTTTTATATACCAAACTGCATTTGCTGTTACCAACAACAACCACAGATTCCACTGAATCACGCACAAGTAATAGTTGTAGCATAACCACTGAAGTAGTTATGTTTGCATTCGTTAATAAAAGGGGGCACCAACTCAGTTTGCCTGAGGAAGTTATTTAATTAAGCAAAATCTCAAAGAAACTCTGATAAGAATACAGTTGATCAGTCAGATATCTAAAAGTCTAGAATTCTGATTTAATTGACTTCAGTTCCCACACACATGAGACTGTGAATTGGTCTAAATGAAGGTATTTATTAACTATTCTACTAAGACAATACAGGTGAGCTATATACAGTGAAAGAATAATATATTGTGTGTGTGTGTGTGCGTGTGCGTGTGTGTGTGTGTGTGTGTGTGTGTGTGTGTGTGTGTGTGTGTGTGTGTGTGTGTGTGTGCGTGTGCGTGTGCGTGCATGTGTGTGCGTGTGTGTGCGCGTGAGTGCGAGTTGGTTTGCGGGGAATCAAATTAACATATTAAAGGAAGAGAATGATGGTGAAGGAGGCCAGATAGCAGACGAACTAACGCAAATGAGCTGATAATTTGGATTACAGTCGATATGTTAAAAAGTGATTAGATTTAGTTAATGAAGTTATTACTGGCATCAACCCAAAATCAGGCGCAGCAAGAACTCAGCGATTCTTACTTTTATGGAGCGCTGTTAAAAAACCTCCGTTCGGCTGGGACGTGGTATAAGGCCAGAACCGTCTTCACGATGTGTGTCTTCTTCACTACTGGCAAACAGACTTTTGGTTCATTACTGCCACCTACTGGGACCTGGAGTGCGCATCAGTGTGGAGTGTGCATCAGTGTTTCCAGTGTGCCAGAAATTAGGGAACTGAGAAAGGTATGATTAAGTGCATTATTTTTTATTTTTATTTTTTTACATTATATTTTTTCTGTAATGAATTAATCAAAATTAACGTGTTAAATATACACACACACACACAAGTGAACCTCATGGTGAAGTTCTCATGAATGTAATTTCAATTCTCATCTTTGGTGATGAGATACAGGAGCCTGAAATTCAGGGACAATGAGAGGAGTTCAGAGTAACAGCCACTGCTCCTTCATGTTAAAGGAAGCAATTTGAGGTGGTTCAGGCATCTGACCAGGGTGCCACCTGGATGTCTCCCTTGGAAGATAGCCCAGGTGTTTCCAGTTGGAAGGTGATCATGGATAAAGAGACACACAGATGATTTGCATGTGAACACACAGGAATAGAAAGTGGCTGCTTGAGTTACTACACTAAGACTGCTGACTTCTGCATTACGACTAGAGATAAGCAATCGTGGAACAGAATATAATGCCAGTGACATTTAGGGGTTTCATGCATTCTGTCATAGTGTGGTAGAATATTGTAAATGAATAAACACCTACACAGGTGCAAGGTTTTACACTACATTTCCACTCTAATCTAGGTGGTTTGGGAAAGGCATATGGTGAACCCTGAAGTTAAATATGCAAACAGAGCCAGGGTGGAAAGCTGAATGTGTCGCTGCGAAATTAACCTGAATCTCAGTTCCTGTGCATTCAGTGCATCCCATTTTCAAAGAAAACCACTCAATCTCTCAATATACTCTTGCAGCTTCCAGTCTTGTGTAAATATGTTCGCACTCTCTTGTCAAATAACTTGCATGCTATCGATATGTTAATTATCTTTAGTTTCCCCTGAGTTATTATACTCATCAGTTTATCGGTATTGCGCTGTTTGGCTCATCCAGGCTGAACCTTTTGTCCACTGCTCAGACACATTTCATTGCTATCCCGGCATCAAAGCCCTCTATTTTCCAAAGGCTAATAACCACTTGCCATGGAGTGCCTTGTGCCTGGGTTTTATGGGTGCTTTTATATTTATCTAACGGGGCGCTTTTATCAATATTCTGTGTGCTTCTTGCAGCTCCAAATACTGGTGTCCCATCTGTTTTACTGAACACATTATTACTGATGTAGCTCAGTCAAAGATTCAAAGCAGATAAACACACAGCAGCTGATTAGAGCAAAAAATAACACTATTAATAGTTTTGACAGATTGACCGAGCACTTCTCCAAAGTTAGAGCAACAAGGCATTTCAAGGGGAAATAAAACCAAGCTAATAAAAGCAGGAAAAGCCCAAAGAAAGGCAGGACAACAAACAATTATAATGAAGCTGACTCAATAAACATCTGAGTAATTTGACCACCGTACTGCAAAATAACAGTAATGCAGGCACTGTTAGAAGAGGGCTAAAAACAACAAAGACTATAACTGAAGAACAACAATGGTTTTTGCCGATTCATTTGAAAGGATGCCACTGCAGTAACTCAGAGCAGATACACAGACTGTTTGACTGCTGGGATTGTCAGTCTTCCAACTAGTCAGGCAGCTAATTGTAGTTGAATGGCACCTGTCAGCTTCAGCTCTGCAGCACTCTGTCATCCTCCAGAAACACTCCACAGGCGCAGCGTTATCACTTTGACCATCATTTCTCCCCTTTCTTAAATACCCATTTCTTAAGTTCCACATCTGAGACTATGTGGAAGTCACACGAGTGCAAAGATGAACAAAATTAACCTCACGAGTGAAGAGCTGTAATCTATGACAAAGATCCATTTTAGGGGCAAAGTATGTTCTCAGGTTAAATTCAACATTTGCTTGTCCTCTTTTAAGTTACTGTATTGTTTTTAAGTTATTGTCTTGTTTGTTTGTTTTTTTACCGTGAAGCACTTTGGTCACCCTTTGGGCTGTTGTAAAGGGCTAAACAAACTTTGATTCATTCATTCATTCATTATCCCAAACATAAAGTCATGAGTCATTTACCCTTTTAAGCTACAAATTGTTTTATATAAGCAAGTATTACCATTTTCCCAAATAGCAATAACTAATAATAATAACTTTATTTATATAACACTTTCAAGTCAAAGTGCTTTACAAGGCAAACAATAGATAAATTACAAGAAAATGAATACTGGCAAAAACAATGGCTGAGAAAACACAATAACAACAATAACAACACTAAAACTGATAAAGACAATATCTAAGAAGACACAGTACCTCACAAGTTATGATTCATATGCAGCAGAGAATAAGTGGTTCTTTAGCTTTCCTAATGTCAGGCGGAAGAGCGTTCCATAAAGACGGTGTACGGAAATAAAAAGCCAGCGCACCGACTGTCTTCTTTTTAACTAGGGACAGTCAGCAAACCCGTCTCCTGGGGGCGCAAGGACCTTGTTGGTTCATATGGGACAACCAGCTCCTTTAATTATGATGGCCCAGTGCCATTTACAACTTTATATGTTAATAGCAGTATCTCAAAATCAGCTCTAACATGAACTGGGAGCCAATGCAGTGAGACTAGCACTGGTGAGATGTCTTATTTCTTTGTTCCAGTCAGAATGCGGGCTGCCATATTCTGAACCATCTATAAATTATGGAAGCTTCTCTTAGGCAAGCCAGACAGGATAATAATCCAATCTAGAAATCACAAAAGAATGGATAGCAAATATACAAACTCTTCACATGAGGCTCAAGCTTTACACAATAGGATGCTCCACAAATGACCAACGCCCTGTTTTCTATTAGGCAGAAGAGAACGTTTGACTTCATTGCACCATTTTCTTCAATGTAACAATCAAGTATCAGCCAAACAACAAATATTAAATAAAACCAAAGCAAGACAGTGTTTTATAGACATTAAAAAAAATCAAAAAATCCTATTATTACTAAAAAAAAAAAAAACTAAGTGTGATACCACAGTTTTGCAATAATTGAGAAAAATTCTGTACTAGCAAGCAAAGCTCTAGCATTTATTAAAGGTAATGAACATTGAACCATGCAACAAAAACATGAACATTGTTTTTGTTGCATGGTTTGAAGATTTGTCTTTCTGGCATTTTAAGTCTTTATTGAGGGTTACAACTGACTTATGCTTGAACCTTTTTAGCATCCTGAAATAAATTTGCTTTGCATGCAGTCATCAGCACAGAGAACACCAGCTTATGCTGATGCCAACTGACAGAATGGTTAATAGTAAAGGACATAAAGCAACAGACTGAGACCAAGAATTTATTAGACCCACCTCACCCAGTGTCAAATGCAATAAACTTACTTTAACGCTGCTTTTGTTGGATGGCTTGAAGATTCGTCTTTTTGGCATTTTAAGTCTTTATTGAGGGTCAAATGCTGCCTAACCACTCATCTGCTGAGTCGCCCCAAAGGAATCTTAAGTCAAAATGAGTATCTTCTCAGCTTCAAAGCAGCTATGACCCACCTACATGGGATTTCACAGATTTCCATGATTAGACCAGCCATTTTTGATAATATTAAATCATAATTTAATATTTTGTTCTTTATTTTATCTTTAGTACGGAGAAGCAGAGCATTCACAGGGACTGTTTTAGAGAATGTAAACTCACAGTTGTGGGAAGATGTTCAACACAGTACAGAATTGAAACTGCTATATGAGCTATGACTGCAATGATGTATTTAGAAATGTTTGTGTTTTGGCTCATAAAACATTTACTATAAAACCAAAAAGACGTGGCATGCTCTTTGGGAAAAAATATTAATAACAACTTGGCTTCTATCTCTTTAACAGATGTAAAATTTATAGCAACGATGATAAAACTTGGCCCTGATTGTGGATCCGAACAGAGCACACATCCCCAAAACACCTCAAGCAGTTTAAACTGCTGCTGTAGATTATGAATCAGATAATATTAGATTAGGGGATTTGAAATGGATTGCAATATGAGCCAAATTGGATGAAAAACATAAAATATAAAAAGACCAAATGATATCATGCTTCTTGCCAGAAGTGAGATGACAATCTATTTATATTACAAATAATTAAATATGTCTCCCAATTCTGGAAGCATCAGGCAGCGATGACTCACACACAATCATGTACCAAAGTGTATATCAAGGCATCACTGGTGACAGAAGAGGAACAAACAGTTCACAACCAGGTTTTTTTTCCTCCTCCTGATACAGGCAGTTTTTATAAACTTCATAAACACCCCCAAAATTACCCGAATTTAAGAAAAAAACAAGGATTGGCTTACATATAATAGCCTCTTATCAGCGTGCGTGATTTGATTTGTCAACACATTTTCAACCATCTCCATTAACGGAGACGTGCTAATGACTTACGGGGCCCTCACAGTGGAGCACAGCCATTTCTCTGGTGAAATGCACCGATAAAATTTACAAAGTGAGCAATAATGGATGAGTAGTTTTTATGGGGTGATTAGGCTAATGTGCTTTTAATTGGGAGGAGGGAGCTTCTTTTGTTAAGGTTTGCAAAATTAGTGCAGCAGAGTAGACAGGAGGTGTTGAGCACCGCGCTTTTCAAACAAATAATGAAAAGACACCACGCAAAGGCTGCAGGTACACTCATCATTTCGGTGTGGATTAAGAAAGCCATAATTTTTAATGCTTCTTTTAATGGTGGATTCTCTCTCAGCATGTTTAAAAACAGAAAGAAGAAAATGCCCTTCACATTTCCTTTTTTAATGTGTACACAGTACATTACCTTCCACACTCCCACCTCTCCAGATCCCATCTAGCATCCATATAGTTTAGATTAAATGAGCAGCACCTTAAGTAGCACTCCACCTAATCAGATCGTCTTATCTGATTATCTTTGAACCCATAAGTGAACGAGGGGCAGAAGAAATAACTCCTTGATTAAACCAGGTTGAAAGACTGTTGCACAGAGGCAGGGATCTCCAATCTTGCAATTTAAATAATGCTCATGTAGGAGGAGCATCCAGTAACCCATGATAAACTGTATTTCCTTGACTTGGATGGACATAAAGCGGACGCAAAACTATCAGCTTAACTTGAAAAGTAGAGCAGGTGTATTTAAAACTTTCAAGACTAGCAAAGTCACAGGTGAAAGCAAACTGATAATACACTCTGCAGCTCAAACTAATTTTCATTGAAATTATTATACTGATGCTTTCATTCTTTACAACTCTGCTGGTTGCCAAGTCTTATAAGTATTGCAGGATTTAGTGTCATTTATAAGGTCAAAATAAATCAAATGTGAAATTACTCAGAAATTAAGTTGAAATCTAATACACTTTCTGACAAATTAGCAAATACCTCCTCACTGTCCACTAGCTTTCTTTTCTGTATGTGTGCTAAAAACATACGATTTATCCACTTATTTTTTGCAGTGGATGTTTTTTTTTTTATTGTTTGTTTTTTGTGCAGCTGCAGCTTATAGAGCAGATGTGACAGACAGCAGCAAGGAGCCAGTTTTATCACCACCAGGCTCTGCTTCTTTGCTCACAAGACTGAGATTCCCATTCTCTGCCAGTGTAACTAGTGGATCAGGCTCCAGGCTCCAACTGCAGCAGTTGCTGTAGGCGCTGATTCAGCCTCTACTAGGGAAAGGATGGTGTCTGTGGCCAATTCTGTGGTTGTGCTGGCCGATACAAACTGTTACACCCACAACCTCTGGCTGTAGGTAGTGGCAGCGCTCTCCCTTCCCCCTCCTTTCCCTCTTCTCCTTAGGTGGGCATGTGGCTCTGGAGGTTCCAGGTGCAGACTATCTAATCATCAGGAGCTGTGCACGAGCAGGTGGGAGTGAACAAGCCAACTACCTCTTCTCCCATAAAAGCAGACGTCACTCACCACTTGATGCTGGACTGTGAACAACCTACACTTAGTTCTGAGTCTTTGTTCAGTCTAGCATTCCTTGCCTTTGAACCTCACTGATCCTGTTTGTCTTACCTTCCAGTCTGGATACCTGCCTGCTCATGCCTCCACCTGGATTCACCTGCTTCAAGCCTCTGCCGTCCGTTGCGTCTGTGTTCTGGAACCCCCATCACTCCTTCTACCATCATCGGCTCACCATAACTCCTATCTGGTTCTGACCGCTGCACCACCATCTCTGCCGTCATCTCCACCACCATCACCACGCCAACGCCACATACTACCTTCACAAAATTCTAAAAATGTAGAAGTGTTTCTATTGGTCTACTAACCCCAAAAAACAAACAAGCAAACAAAAAACAGAATGACCGTTTTATACACATATACCTATTTTTTGTGTATAATCTGTATCACCACAGCGCCCCTCTACATGCATTATGGAAACACACTGCAACCGGACCAGCATGCAACATGCAGCGTGTTTCGAGCTGTGATCCGGTGTGTTTACCCATCGCGCATTTGAAACTGTCCTCAAAAATCTAAACTAGCTGTGGCTGACCTAAAAGGAGGACAGATTCAGCTGCTGTACAGATTATTTCTCACCTCAAATGCTTTTAGAAATACTTTTTGCTTAAGTGTTTTCGAAATAAAAGGAAAGTTTGCAGCCGATCCGCTGTGTTTATCCGACACGTCTGCCAGACCGTCATGCTGAAAGCGCTGTCACGTGACCACGTAGCGGCCCGCTGTTGCTCGAACGCTGTCACATGACCATGTTGTGGTCCGCTAGTGACCGCCCACCATCCATGTGATTTTCAGATGCGGCACATTGACCTGCGGGAAAATCACATCTAGTGGACACGCGGCTTGATTCTTACCACTTTTTGCTCTGTTTTGTTTTGAATGATGTGTTTGTGTATTTTCATATCCATTGGTGACATTTAAATTCCTATATTTGTTGTCCTTCAGTTATGACAAAGAGACTTGCACATGTTGAATAGGTCTCTATTGATAACTGCTGTTTGTCTCATTGATATCGTAATGCGCATCCGTGAATTTTGGGGGTGAGGCACGTCGTCTCCACTCAAATTTAGTAAAAAAAAATAAAATTCTGGAATATTGGCAAAAGAAAATACTTGTTTCTATCCACTACCTACTGTTACATTGAGATAAACAGAGGGCAGCACTAATCTTCCAGTCAGATCCCATCAAGCTACTGCAGAAGAACAGGGAGGAGAGTAACAAACTTTTAGAGCTCCATTCAGACTTAAAATAAACAGGCAGAAAAACCTGATGGAAACATGACACTTATTTCATGTCTTCCTGTGAGGAAGTTACAATTTTAATTGCTCCACACAGATCTGTTTCATCTTTTATTTTGAAGTTTTTTGTCTCCTGTGAGGCAGGAACATCAATGGACATTTGCATCACATGCTGCACGTACTTCATTTTTTCACTAAATCTCTTTCCTTTGTAATTTGTCATTTTGACTAAACCGCTATACCACCTTTTCCATTTCATCCAAGCAAAAACAAACAGTTTCTGCTTAGATATTTATGCACACACCCAGCACACTAATGGTTTGGACACATGCAGCATAAGATCCAACTTTGTGGCATGTCGTACTGATCTTTCTCTTCCCATGTTTTCTGTCTTTGCAAGCACTGTTGAATGAATGCAAAACTTCCCTGCAGAAAGTCTAGAAAAAGTACAATGAAGCAAGTGGACGGAAACATTCAACACTTCCAATGTGAATACACAGTGGGGGGAAAGAGCACCTTTGTCCTTCTATAGTAAGGATAACTTAATCAATGAAAACTAGCATATGAAAGGAAGTGACTGAATTGACCACTGACTCAATGACTGAGAACTAAACAATAAAATCTTTGACCCAAGTCAGCTGGGATAGACTCCAGCCCCATAGCGACCCTAATGAGGATTAAGTGGTATATAGAGAATGGTGGGATAATGGATAAACAATAATATTAAATGCAGACAAATGAGCAAATTACTGTTTAAAGGCAAATTGACCTGCATTCATTTGTGTACTCACACTCCAGAGATATTTTTTTATTAGAAGTTTCCTCAGCTGCTTAATTCCCTTGTTTGGAAACAGATTTAGCTGCTTGACCTGCTGACCTGAACTAAAGTTAAATAGAAACACCTTACGTTCAGTAACAGTATCTGTCAGTAATGTTGTCTGGCGTTACGGGGTCTTGAAAGAAACAGATTTATGAATTAAACTTTTTAAAAAAAAAATACAATGAGATTCAGACGAGAAGCAGCAATTTACTAGAAACAAAAAAGCTCTCTTGACCTAACAAAAATCCCAAAATTTAAATTTTATCAAATCTAATACACATTTCTTACCTAATGTTTCTAAATCAACATATAGTACAAAAATTAACTCTGCTATCCAGTAATTCTACAGCAGGTAACATTGAGGACAAGTCAACTGATCTGTTCCTTTAAAGTTGGTGGATTTCTCCACCAAGTGTTGGGATAGTTGAAGGAGACACAGCAAACAAAGTAGTAGCATGGGTCTTGGAATGGAAGTGTGAAGTTACTGTCCCAGACTGAAAAATCTCAGCAGCTATCACATAAGTCACCATGAAATCTGGTGCAGACTGTCTGGCTCTCCACAAGATGAGCTACAGGAACTTTAGTGACCCAATGACTTTTAACAATGGGATTTCAGTTCAAATCATTTCCAGTTTTGAGTGAAACTTATAAATGTATTTTTAAAAAAAAGTTTGTCCAAGTTACTGCTAAACTGTCATTCCCTCCAGCCTCAACTCAACTTTATGTTTAGTGCTAACATTGTTTGAAATTGTCAAATCTACACGACTAAGACCAAAGTTGGAACAAACTTGAAATATCCACCGAAGAGCAGAAACGACAGGATCTCAGCTCCTGAGAATGTGTAATATCTTTGGATTCATAATTAGAAAGAGAGGATAACATGAGAGACATGATGAGGCGGATTCACAGCTCATCTATCTCTGAATATGTGATGTGATTTATGTCGTAAATCCACAGAGCTGCCAGGATGTCCCTGAGCTGATCAAATGCCCAAAGTAAGCAAGAATGGATGAGTACTTTTTACAGGGTGATTAAGCTAATGCAGCTTTAATAGGCAGAGCTGAGCTTCAACTGTTAAGGTGTGCAGATTTCAAACGAAGAGGTAGAGTGGTGGAAATCTCTGGAGGGTCCCCGTGTAAACATCGATACGTCCTAGGAAATCAGAGCTAATTTTAGAGTGGGACTTCATTCTGAAATATATATTTTCACCCTTATGATGAAGATATGTTTCTCCATGCATCAACCTCAGCCAACTTTGGAATTAAATAATCTCTGAGCAAGCACAAAATCACTATCTTTCCTGAATTGTATACATGTAAAATAGCTTTTTGTGTCCTGAAAGTAAGAGCTTCATCATCTGTCTATGTAAAACCACAATTTTGCAGCTTTGGCAGTGATACTGGACTGTCATGGTGAAGAAGGATCTGGACTTTACTGCACTTTCTTAGGAACACCAGTTTGTCTGCTTCTCACCGCAGTTATCCAAACATCGGAATGAAAAAAAGAAAACTTAGATTGTTAGTTGGTTGATTGGTTGGTTTGAGTAATTCATAGCCTCTGGAGTTCAAGAATGTGAAAATGTATCCAATAGGCAGAGACTGATCAGCTTGGTTGGATCTAAGAGAAGGGATTCAGTAACTAAAAATACCATTCTGTAGAATTCTGCTTTGCAGAAAGGCTAGTAGAACTCAGGCTACATCCACATTTTTTTCATTATCAAATGCACAACTTCTGCTACATTTACACCTCTTACCAAGAATACTAATTTTTGGACTCCTAAAAAGGAGACTTTTGGAAAAGCTGCTGACTCTGTTTTAGTTTGAGAACTCAGAGACTTCTATTGTGTTGTAGTCCAGATAGAAATATCCATGTTTGCTATCTGATGTGACCTGACTCTTACTGCATTTGTTCCCTGACTCGCCATGCTCCCATCACATTTTCTGGATGAAAACAAAGACATCAGACACAAAGACATTCAATATTCAGTATACACTGAAATGCTGACTTTGTTGTCCATACTAGTAGCTGTTCTGTAGTAATATTTTTTACAACTACAGTAAGCAACCAGCCCACTGCTTTCTGTTTACACCTGCACTCACAAGCTTAATGTATATGAGAGGTCATGTGACATGCCTTCTCAGGTGTGTTGGATTCTCTTTGAAACTGAGGTAAAACATTTATCTGGACAGAGATCATTTTCCTGTTAAAATACTGTAATGAACCCGTATTAATATGAGTGTAGCCTAATAACATGTCTAACCTGGTGATGGTTGGGCTAAAAGAGCAGGAGTCCAAGTCAGAAACAGAAGCCTACCATTGCTGGATATGAAGCTTGTCCACTGTCTTGCAGTTGAATCCTGCTGTAAGATTTGCTAAAAATTTAACCTTGCAACGACTGGGGTGTTGTAGGAGGTGATCGTAGTGCTGCTGTAACGCAACAAGTTCACTGAGGCCACCAGTTTTGTTCACATTCCTGAATATACAGCAAACGCATGCAGCTGATGTTGTCCTGCTGTTCTCCTTTTAAAGTTGTTTAAACCAGTATCTGTCACAATTTGTTTTCGCTGTGCTGGCTGGTTCCCTACAAGGCTTGAAGACGAGGATGTTGCTGGTAATATTAAATGCAGTGAAGCAAGTGGACAGGTCTTAAAAATGCAGCTGTAAAGGAGCTGAGAGAGGCACACTGATGACTAAACTAGAAAAAAGAAAAAACAAACATGCCCATTTTTCTTTCTGGCAGTAGGGCATCACAGAGAGCAGCGCACAAGCATCCATCTCAGGAAAGTAGCATCTCCTGTCGTGACACAACAAGCTCGGAGGACATCAAACTGAACCCCTCTGAACCAGGTCAGGGCCGCATGAAAGCAGACACGTTGTACAACCTGTGTTGTTTATGCAGAGTTCATGTGGCTTCCTGAAGAAGTCCTCCACTCTGCTGAAAGCACAGAAAACCAACAAGCAAAGCTGTGTGCACTCGAGAACTCTGCAAACACACTTCTTGCTTGTCTGAGCGTGAAAATGAGCAGTAAACTGAGACTATGACCCCATTTCACCCTCAAACCTATTCAGGCATGTTTTTCATGGCAGTCGGGGCTGATGGGAGTTTGTTAGTGGGTTTGGGCTGAGAGTGAAAGTTGCAAATTTATGGAAATATGCATCTGTAATGCCTTAAAGTTTGAAGAGGAGATTTTTTTATTCATTAATCACAAATAGACAGGCAACAGCTGGTGGGCTTGATTTAACAAAGACATGATTTCACAGAAGAATCTTCCTACTAGCACCTAGAAAACTCACTGACTGTAACATTACTGTGTCTTTTTTTTAAACAAACACTAAAAACAAAGAGTAACAATTCTAGTTTAGCATGGTACAGTAGCTGGTGTTTTTGGATTTTATAGGGTAAGTTTACTGACTGTCGGCTCACGCTATAGATTCCATGTACAAAGATAATAGTGGCATCAATTTGAGGCTGCTGATATACATGCTTGTAATTAGTGTACATGTGGACATCACAGCTATCTAATGTGTCATGCTTTCTTTGGGGAGTATTTTTTGTGGCGAGTAACATTAAGCATCTGCAAAATGCAATTGAAGACAATAACAGTTTAGCATTGAGCATGAATGATGGTGACCAAGTGGACCCCTTCTGGGCTAAAAAAAAAAACATCCAATGCAAAGGTGTCACAAACTGCAATTTCATGAATGACCACTGGAGGGTGACTCTAAAAGCAAGTCAATCCTCACAGACCTCCACGTTATAATGTCCAACTTAATAGCAGAGATTAACATGTTCAGAGCCTTGTAGAGAAACAGTTTTGTTCCCTATAGATGATTTTCCTGTTCATGACAACCATACAGGGGTAGACTTTTTTTTTATTATTTGACTGGTCGGTGGATGCTGTCATAGCACAGTCTGTGACTCACAGATGTTTGCATGGCCCACCTCAACTTCACCCACACCCCACTAGCACCAATGTTGAAAAGTTTTGAAGAACAATTTTTTGCTAAGCACACAATTAGCTGCTTCCAGGAACCCCTTTTGATATATTAAAGGTCCCTCCAGTAACCCTGCAAGCAACTAAGGTTCCTTGAATATCACCAGAGTATCTTGAGGTTCTCTTAATTTGAAGAGAATGCTTGCTTCTATAACAATTTTACAGCAGGAGTGTTGGGTCTCTATTTAATCTTCATCATCTGATATTTTATCTGTGTAATATTTTGTCAACCTAATAATTACTAATGAGGAAGAGTGCAGGGAAGAAGGGTGACTGGGTAAGTCATTTGTGCCCCATTCAGACAGACAGTCACACAAGCCAAACCCCCCACTGCCAGTCTACCTGGATGGGTTGATGCCCGTCAGCCCGTCCTCCTTCATCATCATCCTCCTCCTTAGGAATGCATGAAGAACACAAAAAACATCCGGTTAGAATTTTTTTTTAAAAATTATTGAAAAAATAAATAAATTCACCACACTGTTGACCAAACCTGTATATGCAACTGTCATTAATGGCCAGAGTTATTAAGAGTTGTTAATATTAACAGCAGGACAAGCATTAAAATGTGAATGCTGCTCCCAAAACTGTTAAATTGTTGTCGATTCATCTTTTGAATTACTATGACATGTTTAGCCTTCTCGCTTCAAAGCGGATATAAGTAAATTTATACACATTTGTCTTAACTATCACAACTGCATACGATGGTGTGAGCACAGTACACATAAACCAACATTTTAAGAAATGAGGTCGATATGAGAAGTTACTTTTATTTTGTATTTTTCCACAGTAAAGCGCAGAGCTAATAGTGCAGTGCTGTAGAAATAACCTGTTGATCACACAGACCCAGAGGCCCAAAGCAATAATAAGATAAACATCAGCTGACACAGAGAGGACAAGACAAACGAGATAAAGACGAGGAAACGGTGGGGAAAAGAACGCCATGGAATAGGCGGACAGTTGACTTCAGTGGGCTCCGTGTTGCTAATGTTTGAACTTAAGTTCAATATCTTTAAATGCAAAGAAAAAAAATAAATCAGTGGACTTCATTTTGTTTAAAGTCAGTGGGAAGCAAACTTGTGAAGTAGACTTTACATTCAGAATGATATCGGTCTGTTTGATAAATATTTAGTGTCTGAGAAAAAACATCTTTTCATTTAATCTTATGTTAAGAAAACTAAAGGGGATATTTACTCAGGATTTGTGCCTCTTTCCTGACTAATAGTAAACCTGCCTTTTTCAAGGACTGCAGCAAGGTTTCTGTTCTGTTCTGTAAAAAATTTAACTAGGGTCTAGCCCTGTGAACCAACCCGCATTTCACTGCAAATATTCACTTCAGTCCAACTCAGTTAAATGAGCCAATTATGGACACGGTACAGATGGCGACAATGACTGGTATGTAATTTGTTTTCATTCACTTTTTCAGTTGTAGTTTCTTTACAGTAATTACATCATGGTTTATGTTAGGTCCTGTTACTTTGTGGTTCTCAACAGGAATCAACTTTCAGGTTCCAATTTTTTCTTCTTTATTTTTTTTGTTGGAAACATATGGTTCAAATTAGATTGTTGACAGAAACCTTTTGGCTTTGGTGTAAATGTCCTGCTGTAGCACATATCTCCTCATGAGTCCACAGCAGAGCCACCAGCTCTGTGAGGGTGTACTTTGGCACAGCAGTGCTTTAAGCTAAACGTTCACATCAGCGTGCTCAGTGACAATGTTAACAGGCGAATACTAAGCTGGCAATGTACCAAACTCACCAACTAAGGTTAGTGTGTTAGCAAGCTAGCGTTCAAAACTAAACGCAAATTGTAACAGAGGATGATAGAAATGTCATTAGTCTTAACCTCTTGATGCCTATTGTCACAGATTTGCAACATACCACTTTCATTCATACTGCAGCCCAGATAGTGCATCCATTCCCCAATGCTGGTTTGTGCATATTCAATACGTACCTCAGAACCTTTTGCAAGCACTGGTTTCTGGTAGGACCGGCCAGAGTGGGACCTAATTATTATATATCTGTTATTATTATTACATATCTGTTCTATGTGTAATAGATAAATTACCAGTCTCCACTTATTTTACCATCAGCTGGAAAGCAAAAACACACACACAAAAAAAAAATGTTTTTTTATTTAATCGTGAATAAATTCAGGCATGAAGGGGTTAATGCTTTTGGTCGTAAAACAAAGTTTGACACAAACTGATGAGTGATGACTCTTAGGAACAGGTTCTCAACTTTTTTTGGATCCCAGGCCAGACATGTTTTATCTATCTATCGCTTTATATTTTTATGACGTGTTTGTCACAGCGTAGTCTGACTCACTGGATGTAGACTTTGAGTTTAGGCCTTCCATTTCATGCATCTTTCTTCTCCTTTTTGCTATCTGCATGGGAAAATTTCCTACAATGCAGGAAACAACTACCTCCGAGCAGCAGCCTTCATGATAGAAGGGTAAATTATGCAGGACTTGAATCTGCTACACTGCAGGCCTGCTTGGTTCTTTTTGGTGAGTTACAGTATTAGTCACAGTGCTTGTCTCCCTACTTGCAAATGTCACATGAAAAAAACTGTTTTCCACTATTTTGCAGGGACACCGTCACCCCAAGAACTGCTTTCATGAACATAACAGTGGACCTCCGTGACCTCCCTAGTGGCCCAAACTAAATCCAGCAGAACACCTTTTGGGATGAGGTAGGACTTCAGATTGGCCAGATGAATGTGCAGCTGACAAATCTGCAGAAAAGATGCAAAGAATTATGTTAACCAGAGGCAGAATCTCTGTGGAAAGTTGTGGAACCCATGCTACCTAGAACCGAGGCTGTTTGAGACACAGTGTTAATATGCTGTTCCTAACAAAATGCTTGGATAATTTATTTCGCTCAAAGGCAAGCATGTAAACCTTATCATGGTGCATCACCAAAGTCATTAGATTTACTTCTGATTGGAAATAATTTACATGGGCAAACATGCATTTTAATCATACTAGCAGATCTTGTTGTTATGTTAAGGTGACTCAGAGCACTTGGTTGAGTGCTTGGTCACAGTTTGGACACCAATGTCTGGGAAAGAAACAAATTTGCACTGAAATTATGCACTAAACTGGACACAACAGCTTCTTTGAATATTTAAAAAAAAAAAATTTAAAAATAACTTACATTACTCTGTAACCACTCCATGCCCCAGGATGGTATATTTTCTAGATTATAGGGGGAAAATAAAATAAAATAAAACTTTACTAATGCACTTAATCCCAGCAGAAATTACATTTCCTCCAAAAATGTCATTGCGGCAAAACAAATCACTAGAATATAAATGTATCTGCATTCACTGTATCCATAAATCAGGTTTGTTTTACAATAGGTTTCACTTTAGCTATGTCCTTTACTGAAAGAGGGAGCGATAAAAAAAATGGTCTGAAGAAAAAGATGAAGAGAAAGAAGGAGAAAGAAGTGATGGAAACACAGACTGAAAGCTTAGAATGAGATAAAATAAATGAATGAACAACAAAAGTGTATTTGTGTGTGTGTGTGCGTGTGCCTGTGTGTGACTGAGAGTGTTATGGGTAGGGCCTGAGGTGATGGTGGTGGTGGGGGATTAGTAAATGACCCTGTCTCCCTCTTGCTGGCAGAAAAATAACTGCTACTCCCCTGACTTTCACCACACAGCTACACAGGGGGAGACTGTGTGTGTGTGTGTGTGTGTGTGTGTGTGTGTGTGTGTGTGTGTGTGTGTGTGTGTGTGTGTGTGTGTGTGTGTGTGTGTGTGTGTGTGTGTGTGTGTGTCCGTCCTGCAGGGCAACCTAGGGGAGTAATGGGATTTCTGCCTTTGTGTCTGCGGAGAAAAAGACCAATTGTGTGGATTTGCCCTTTAGTGCCACTGCTGCTGCACTGCTTGGTAACTGAAATATAGCTGTGTCTGTGGAAATGGTGCATGTGTGTGTGCGCTTAGCCAAGGACTTGAGAGAATATATACTATATATTCTGTGCATCTGACTTAAAATATGTGTGTGTGTTTGTGTACTTATGTACTTGTATGGCTATCTCTGTGAGGGTCACTTTAAACTCAAGATCTTAGGAGTTTGTGAAAGTAAAGATATTTTGACCAACTCTCACTTAGGGACTGACATTTAAGGTGCTGTTCGACAGTTTAGGTATAGAACCAAACCCCATATTTTAGGGACGATTGTTTTAGGGATGAATAACTTTTATCCTGAAACACGGAGAGCTTCCAAAAAGTCCAACAGAGGGGCAAGTAGATGGTTTCAGCTGTGGTAGATCAATTGGTACCACCCTGACTTACATTCTTCAGAAGGGGAGCAATAGGCAAAACACAAAATAGTCCCAGTTAGACTGCTTCTGTAATAATTAGCAATTTTTACATTTTGTTACAGTCTTGTGTAAAATCAGGGATGTGATCGGAACAACAAACTGTTCAGAATGTGCAGAAACATATCAACATGTGTGATCAAAACAGAAAAAAAAATAGAATAAAAGTAAGTTTCAAATCCTGATCTTCAAAAAAATCAGAATCTCTAGAGGGACAAAAAGTAAAAAATGATGCAGCCATGTTCTGGTACAATGACCCTGACAGTAGGTTGTCTGGAAGAAAAGGTCATAAATGTGCAGATGAGACTATTTCACGAGTTAAAGACCAAATCTGTGACGTTTCGATAGATGTACGTCACCACACCTCACGTCAGTGTGAACAGTAGTCATCCTGGGATTCAGAAGCCAGGACTTTAATAAGGCTGTCATATCCCAAGCCTGATGTTATGTGAACTTACAGAATGACCTTGTGCTAAAGCTTATCACAGCCAGGCTTGAACAGGTGGAAATCAATAAGGAGAAGGATGGCATCCCTTCTGTACCTGCAGTACATAAGATTCTTGTGTCGTGCTGGTCTTCCACAAAGACAGCACTGAGAACGTCTTCCTATCAGTGATGAAATGTGTTTTGAAGTGCGCCACAACCACACTGATGTCAGTCTTCCAGAACCACTTGGGCTTTAGGTGCTGTGGGGCTGTATGGCGGGCCGACTAGTTGGAGTTGGACTTGCAGATAAGGTTAGGGTTAGGGAAGTAGTAGAATCCCAACCAGAATGCTTCCTGTTAAGCATGTGACTTCACAAAACTCACAAAAACAAACTATACATCAATGTATATGCATACATTAAAGCTCACACAAGTTAGCTTTGCCTCAAACCTGACCCCTTGGAACTAAATTCTTAGCCCCAACCCTACCCTTAATTCTGCCCTGACCTTAACCCTCCTATTACCTTCAAATATACTAATGTCTTTTATCCTTGGGGTCAACTTGACCCCAGCAATTAAAACCTCCAGAAAATGATTTTAATAAAAATTGTTACTCAACTTTATGTCAGGTACTGATGTCTGTTTGTTGACTACCTAAATAGCCCTCCCCCACCCTTCTACAACCTCACACACTCCCTTCATACATCTGGACTTCTTGGTATGCGACTATGGAGAAATATGCAGATCACCATAAATCTTACTGATTGACCTAAAACTGGAAACAAATCTATTTTGGGTGTTTTAATGGCTGTATATTATTTCTAAGTACATATTTTGTTATCTAATAACATTTTGAATGAAAAATAAGTTATGTTTTTAAAAACAGTAACATGTATTAATGTATTATATTCAGGGTCAATTTGACCCCAGAGAAAACAAACACAATTTCAAAAATTTAGTTGGTTTTTTTTGTAAAATAGAATGTCATTATCATCAGAACATCACTAAGGAATCCAGAATAGTTCTTTATTTACAAAAACCTATTAAAAAGGACATTGACCATTATGTCTGTGATTGTTCTATGCTACTCTAAGTGCTATGTATGCGAAAATGTATGTGAGATAGTAAAAAACTAAATTACATAGTTACTGAAATGAGTTTGGCAGAATGCAAACAGACAGAATATGAACAGCATATAATTCTTCTTGCAGACCACCAGAAGGTACAGTCCAGCCTCTTGTCTGCACTACTGTACACATGACATGCAGAGAGCACATGCATGTTCCTTGCAGACATATTTTTTTGCATTTCATACAGATGCTGCTGGTCTTGGAGTCATTTCTGTTGGGACAGACCTGGCACCTGCCACTTTTCCTGCCTGCAGTTTGAATCAATGGAGGAGTTGAAATGTATGTTTCTGTTTGGATGTCCTTTACAACAGTTACAGCAGCTGTTGATGCTCTCGGAAGGCACCGTCTTCTCTCAATATGAGGTTTCACCAACGCATAATGTAGCTGCTCCATGAAAATACTCCTTTGACTCAGTTTTCTGCTGTTCCAGTCCTTGTTTGTTTCACTCCATATTACAGGCATTGTAGGCGCTCACATCAGTGATGTTAAAAAAATGTACAAGGGACCAGTGGGCAATCATCCGTCGGAAACTGTATGTGGCTGTGACCTTGTCCAAGTTATCAACTCCTCACTTTTTCTCATAGTTGTCCAAGACCATTTGTGCTTTTCTGTCGTCTCCGGTGCTCAGGACAGCATCTTTGTGCATGGTGCTCATCACCAGGACATTTTTATTCCTTTCTTTGGGCAACAGGAGACAACAGTGGCTCTGTCAGTGAAGGTAGAGGTTTCCTTCCTGTTCCTCATCACAAGCAGCTCAGAGGGAAGCTCCAGCTCGTTTTTTTCTCACTGTCCCCAATATGGTTGCCTTCCTATTCAGCAGTTCTTCACTCAGGGTGTACGATGGAAATAGAAATATCAAAGTTCTCGCAAGAAGGATGTTTTCTCCTCCCCCACGTCATGTGAATTACCAGTGGTTCTCACACTACTATAGTTATGGTTATGTTACGTTAGGGCCCTGAAGTTTTTGGAAGATTAGAAAATGTTATAGTGACCTCAATATCATCTAGAACAACCAACACAAATGTGTGTAAAATGTGGATATTTCTTACATGTTTTATACAGCTAAAACAGCCTGGGGTCCGATTGATGTGTACATCACACTGAAACATATCATGTTAATTTTATGTTTACCCAGTTGTTCTTATCAAATTAGTAAGCATCATTAAATATGAAGCAAAAAAAATAATGTCAATCATTTAATTAGAGGTGTTAGACACCGAATGGGGCTAAATTGATCCCAAAGATAATAGAAGGGTTAAATCTAAAACTTAACCCCCGAACAGCTATTGGAAGTTAAGAACAGCTAAACATATCCTCACAATGCAGAAATGTTCTCACTACAATAGTTTTCAATAAAAAAATGTCCACTAAAGAAATAGAAAGACATGTCCACACACATAATAATGCATTTTTGCTGGAGGAGGGTCAAAGTAACTGAAGATTATGCTTGTTTTAATTTCCAAATGCTTTCAGAGTGAAAAAAGAAAATAAGAAAAATGTGTTCAACAAGTAATCAGGTTTGTATTGTCCTTGAGCTCTTCCCTAGGTTTGTTCAATCTTTGTCTTTCCTCAGTTAAAGTGTTTTTGTTTTGTTTTTTTTTTCCAATAAGTATTTTCTAATCTAGATCAGATCTGAGGATAGAGTGTCATATATTGCACAGATTGTACAGCCCCCTGAGGCAAATTTGTGATTTGTGACATCGGGCCATATAAATAACACTGTCTTGATCTGACAGTGAACCAAATCACTTTTATGCTTCCCAGTAGGCCAAACTCTGTGAAAGTCTGGAACAATATGAAATGGAAAGTATTAAATCAAGCAGTTCGATGACAATTTCTCTAAAACTCAACAGCACTTGTCCTCCTCTCTGTCAGAGGAAATTGAGTGTCGACTCCAATGTTGCCTTCACATGAGTTACAGACTTCATACTGTTCTGGGCTTGTGTACCAGAGTTCCATAGATATGTGGAACTGTAAATTAGCATTGCATTAGCATTAACATCAGCACTGGTGATTATATTCCAGACGCAGGAAGCGACAGCAGACTACAAGCTCACATGAATGCAAATCTGAAGTGAGGCACATAAAAAAAATAATGAATTCATTGTGTTCAGTTAAGGACTCTGTCTATATGCCAAAAATCCCAAAAAGCAGTGGATGTTTTTCCCTATGGAATTCCTGATGCAAATGACAACTGAGCAATGTTTTGACATGACGTCTTTTTCAATGAGCTCATGTACTGCTGTCTTTCTGCTGCTGAAAAACAAATACTAGTTAATAAGTATTAGCATTAGTTATTACTCCGCTGAGGAACAAGGCAGAGTTATGTGATGATTGGTGTACATTTGACTGTCTGTCTGTTTGTCTGTCTTTTAGCAGCATTAGTCAAAAACTGACTAATGGATTTGGATGAAATTTTCAGGTAAGGCCAGAAATGACACAACGTCCAAGTGATTAGATATTGGCAATGATGCAGCTTATAGTCTGGATCCATGGAATTGTTCAAGATTTCTGTATCATTGTGAGATAATGGTATGGCATCACTGTAACTATGACTACAAGTGAACACTACGTCAGCTGCCTGCATCAATTCATGCAGCCTGATACATATTCAGGTCACGCGATTCGGTATCCATACAAAACGTACACATATATAACACATGCCTGTACTCAATGCAAGGTAATTATTTATTGATTTATTTAGTTTGTGGGTAGATCTGTATTAAATGGCCATATTCTGTGTTGCCGTGATTTCTGGATATACAAATTGAGTTTATATATCTATATATCAGATGTAAATAACATGATTCTGTCATGAAAATGTTTTAGATCTAAATTGCTATGTCTGTCTTACTGTTAGCAACATTATTCAAAAAAGCGCAATCACGGATTCGGATGAAGTTTTCAGGGAAGGTCAGAAATGATACAAGGACCACCTAATTAGATCTTGGCAGCGATGCGGCTTATAGTTTGGATCCAGAATTTTTTTTTTTTTTTTTTTTTTAAATTTCAGCCATTGGAAATGATACAACAACTGAGCAGCCTTGACAGAGTACTGCCCTCTCTGAATGCTTTTCTGGTAGTAATTACCATGACTATGACTGCTGCAAACAAGAAAACAAGACAATGAGAGAGCAGGAAGGGTGAATCAGCACAGTGAAGCTGGGTCAGACAGTTAACAGTGAAGTAAAAGTTGCTAGAGGTCACTATACAGCAGGGAGCTGCAGAATTATTTGATGATCCACTACATTGATTTTACGTTGTTGCATACAGTCATATTACAGACACAAAAGGATTTTATCTGCTATAAAATCTCCACCTCTAACAACTTCTCCAGACATTTTTGGAGTGTAGCTGAATGCCAGTCTCTAATGAATTGTGTTCTCTTTTTTTTTTCTCCCCACAGTACAGGTCTTTACTCCCATCACAAATTTCTCCCTTTCATTACTCCATTGCAGTTGTTATTTATCATTCTCAAACCTCACCAATAAATGAATTCCTTTCCTCCTTCCCTTTGGGTCTGGTGGCTGGGAAACATTTTCATTGTGGGTTACCTCATACAACTCTCCAAAAGCAATTACTTTGACCTGGTAGCTGCACCCTGTATTGGCCTTTAGCTTGTTTGTGTGTGTGTGTGTGTGTGTGTGTGTTTGTGTGTGTGTGTGTTTGTGTGTGTGTGTGTGTGTGTGTGTGTGTGTGTGTGTGTGTGTGTGTGTGTGTGTAGACCTACATGTTGTTTACATATTTGCATTAGTCCAGTGTGCTGTAGTACAGATATGGTGTTATGAGTTCTCTTTTAATGAGTAATTAAAAGAGAGGAACACATCAGTCCAACCAACGTTACTTTTAGCTGACATACAAGCTGTAGTTGTAGTTGACATGGCCAATTAGCTTAAATTTTCACAATATTTGAAGGAATATGCTGATTTGTGATATCAACTTACAACTATCTGCATCATCTCAGGCAGGTTAGCTGCCACTTTTGCTTCATATTTCTATTCTTATTATTTTGTGGCAAGTTGTGTAGCTGGCGTCACCCAATCTACAAAGTTCTAGTTTGTCATTTGTTAAAGATCTGGCTGATTGTTAAGAGAAATGGAACCAGCATGGAAGTGTTAAGGGTGCTGAGAAGGCACCACAACTCAGTCTTGCCACGAATTTGTCCCAGTGGTCAAGAAAGAATCTCCTGTAGCTCAAAAAAGCTATATATCCATTGACATCACAACACCTCCAACTGCAAACAAGGTTGGTCCCAAAGGGCGACCCCTGGGGCTGCAGTTCCTTGTATGTCCACTAGATGCTGATTCCAAGAGTGAATCAATCCCCATGGACCCCCATGTTAAAATGACCGCATTTACAGCAGGTATAAACCTGTTTACAGCCTGGTATAAAAACAGGTTTTGATCTCTACAGCTATCTTCCCCATTCATGACAATAGTACACAGGGAACATTTCATATAACTCACTTAGTTACATTGTATTAAGGCTTATGCATATGCATAAACATGTCCCACATTAAATGATTCCCCAGAGATGTTTGCATGACCTTCTACAGCTCCACTCACACTTAACCTCTGATCATTTTAGGATTAGGAGGAATCAGGCACTGCCAAGATAGCAACCAACAGAGCCACCACTCTGAGCTTCCACACCATTGATCAGGAAATCGATTAGCAATGTCACAGAGGGTTGATCAGTCATTAGATTCCTTACTCTTTCTACTTTCAGTCCATGTAAAACCTTCCTACCACTCAGAA
Source organism: Amphiprion ocellaris (assembly GCF_022539595.1). NCBI lineage: Eukaryota > Metazoa > Chordata > Actinopteri > Pomacentridae > Amphiprion > Amphiprion ocellaris. The sequence goes on along the minus strand of NC_072778.1, from coordinate 27,163,348 downwards.
AAGTGACTTTTGTACTCAAATCATCACAATTTATTGATGAGTGAGATCACATAGGTGGACTGGTACAGGAAATGCCAATGCTTATGTTAAGTAGGCATCACATGGCAGAGGTAAAACTGGAACCTTCTGCTTCAAGAGTAGCCACCATCTCTGAATTCAGCATTCAGTTCTTCTACATTGGAATCAGCTTGTGGCTTTTTAGCACTTTATTTTTGTTTTTCACACAGGATATTTTTTTTTTACTGTGAAATTTACATTACATTGAAAAGACTCCACATTTACACTACATATTTTTTCCACAATACACATTGTTGAACGTTTTTGCAGAAAGAATATTTTTACAGCACATACAAAGTATATTTTAACATTGCATAATTTATTGGGGTTTTGCACAATGTATATTTCTTACACCGTATGTTTTCACATTTTTGCACACTGTATAATTTACACTGTTTATTTTTGACATTGCATCTTACAAGTATCTTATCACAGAGTTCTTAGTTTTTAGAATTTTTTTAGCACACCTGTGGATGGCTTCTGTGTTCAGTAGTAGATCATGAGTAGTCAATCATGACTGCAACTGTAGCTTTTTGACCAATATCCTGCAAAGAATCAAAAAACTGCATACACATCTATAATAACCTTCAGAAACCTTTTGTCCTTTTTAAATCTGAACCAACAGTGTTTGTACAACAGCAACATCCAGCCTCCACAATGTGGTGCAGTTGTATTTTATCCAGAGGTACATACATGCAGAAATGTGATTTTGTTGTTGTTTGTTCATATAAAATTATTTTTATATATATATATATATATATATATATATATATATATATATATATATATACAGTTTGTTGGTGATGGGGGATAGGGTGGATAGCGGGGTTAGCGTTAGGGAACGTAAGGTTTCGAAAACAGGTTTAGTGTAAGCAGCTCCAGCAACCCACCTCATTCTTCTTTTCCTCCTCTTTTTCCTGCTTGTCTCGCTTCTGCTGCTCTTTCTTCTCTTCCTTTTCTTGTTGTTATTTCTTTTCTTTCTTTATCCTTTTTTTCCTCCTCTCTGTGCTCTGCACTTTTGAAAATTTTCTTCTTCTTCTTTTCACTACTGCTGTCATTTCTTTGGTCTTTTCTTGCAGGACTTTATCTCCTCCTGCATAACTTTCTTGTCCTGCTCCAGATCTTCTTTTTCCATCTGGAGGTCTCTATTTTTGCCATAACCGTGAAACTGTGACCAAAGCAACTTTGATCTTAAGCAATCACTATAATCAATGGACTAGAATAGTCATAGTCAACACAAGTCATAGTGTAGCTTTTTAGCCAACAACATCCAAGTTTGTTCTTTAGCTGATTTCTTGGCAAAAAAGAGTGTTTTGCACTGAATATATTGCTATTATTGGTGTTTTCAGACTATCAAGTGCAAGTATTTCTCTCAGCACTTAAAAAGGCTCTTGAGCTGGAAAGCCACCATCTCCCTGTTGTCACAGGAACCTATTAATAGTATTTTTTTAGAAGTAGAGGAGAGGATTTGAGTGCACACACCTGAATCTGATTCAACCTTTAAATATTTTTGTTTTTCCAACAGCGTCTCTCACTTTCATTTACACTCAATGTTTTCATTTTTGGGGTACTTCATTATTTTGGGATCAATTTTCCAGATTACTACACATTCTATGCTCTTGTACGTATGTCAGGAAATGGGATGGTATATGTGGGATCAACACAAAAAAAGCTACAGTGGCTGAGTGGGGATGAAGGAAATTGCTACCCAAAACAACAGTGGGTTTATTTGTGTTCTTAATCTAGCAAAGTCATAATCCTACAAGGATAGCTTCCTGGCTTATAACAGTGCAGTGACGGTACAACACAATGACATACTAAGTCTCTTTCATTGCAGTGGGAACTAGAGCAAACCAAACCTGAAGTCTGCATATTGTGTGATTCTATATAGGTTCTGGTTTATTTGAGCCCTTGTCTAAATGTTTTCTGGCTTGCTACTTCCTCATTAAATGCTACAGCTTTACATTGGTACTAGTTTTGAGGTGGAAAGGAGAATGATCATACTTCAACAAATATAAGAGAACTAAAAGATCTTTGATGGTCTCATATGACTTGGTCCTGCACAGCAAAACAGAGGAAATGGTCTCTGTATTCTAGGGTATAGATGCTACAATCTTGCCCAAAGAGCAGTGGAGCGTCTTCTTCTTAGGTGTCTTGCTAAATCGCGTTGACAACCATGTCTTTCCACTTTTCGCTGTCATACGTTGCATGTAGTACAGTGTTGGCCTTCGATGTATTAAGTGGAGTGTACTGGGTGCAAAACCTCACTCCTTCCATCTAGTTTCAAACCTTACCAACTGCAGTAATGATCATTAAGTAAAAACCAAATGTGAAACGTACTCCTTCTGCCGACCCCTGATTTAAGATTTATGCAAAACAGATCTGATACACACTCAGACAGTCATTACACTTATGGCATGTACTGACAGTAAGAAATATGCAGAATATCACCAGACTTACCCAGTATTATTTTTTTCCCTCACAAAATGCCTCTCAGGTTTGGGCAATTTCACAGTACAATCCACACAGATCAATTTCTACATCTATGAGGGCCTCACCTGTTTTTCCTCAGTATCATTTCCACGTCGATAGACATGGCATTTGAGTTGAGTTTATGAGTAGCTCCAGGTTGAAGCACTGACCTGATCTGTGCAGACACCTGTAACAGCCTGCGACTGGTGTCAGACCCTGAATTTACACCCTCGGAGGGATGCTTCAAGTCAAGCACGCGCTTTAAAGGAAATAAAACTGGAAATGAAAGTGGGTTTGTTAAAGGTGCAGAGAGGGGAAATGTCCTGGCTCTTTTGTCATGAGCCCAACAGGAGATAGCTGAGCTGCCTCATGATAGATTCTCTAACTCCAAATGAGATGAGGAACCAAATACTGGTGAAGACTGAGGTTTTTTTTGGTACCAACGCTTCCTAAAACTGCCATTTCTTTTTAGTTTTTCAATTGTGTTGAAAGAGCAATTTATCACAACTTATATACAGAGGTAAACACAATTTCCATATTGCATTCTGACTGGTACTTAGATGAGGCTGTTTTACTGAAGGCAGCCACAGCACAATATGGTGATGGTAACTGCTCTTTCTTTCTGTTCTTGAGCAGATTTGTTGGCAAAACACAATTTGGCTTAATTAACAGATGCCTGTACACCTGTCTCTGTGAGTTGTTCCTAACAGAACCACAACAAAATAGACAGCCACAAATTACAGCATGGAAGAATCCAACCTGCTACAGGGTCTTCTTTGTATTTTATTTAAAAAGACCTAAAGTCTGCACCACTCATGTCCCCAGAGGTTGTATCAAGAAATTCAAATAAAAATCTTTGAAATTGTATTTGATTCAAGACAGTTCCACATGAAAAAAATCTCTACTTGTCACACAAAAAAGGACATCTGGACTTTGTGGTCTTTGAAACCAACAGAACAACGTGAAAAAGACGCAGAAATTTGTTCACTAGCTAATTACTTACTTGATAATTTGTTGCATGTCCATAAACCGCTCTTGATTTTTCTGTTGTGTGTATTGTATACAAAACTCTGATAGACTATTACATAAAATCTAACAAAATACACAAAATATTTGTTTTAAATTGCAGTTAGATTTATTGATTTATTGATTATTGTGCGACTTAATTTTCATAGGATAAAAAAACTCTAAAATCCACAAGAATATCTTCTTTTAGACAGTGTTTTGTGCCTTTGGGCAGTCAGCCTTCTCTATGAAAGACACAGCAGCTTTAATGTCAATCTGCTGAAAGCGACTCAAATTTGAAACTACTATAACTACGTTCTGTATATTTGATTGATGCTGATATTAATTTTCTTTCATCTTCAGCCATTGATATTTCTGTGGTGGGCCACTCTTTTTTATGCATTGCTGCTTAAGTGCAGTAACACTGGAGGGTTTCTCTTTTCGTGTCCCACCACACTATTTCAGCACAGTGCGAGTCTGGACTTTGACTAATTATTGATTTTTCTCTTGAGCTGTCCACAGGTGGACGTAATCTCTTTCAATTTTTCAGAGAGGCTCGGTTGACAATAAATAATCTCTTTGCCTCAGTCCATACAATGATCATGTAAATCTTGAATTGTGTGTTTACTTGGGTTTTGTTAGTTTTATGTTAAATTTGGTCTGAATACCACCATATATCACCATCGTTGTTATAAGAAAAAAATAAAAATAGAAGAAATCAGGGAGGTCAAGCACTTTTTCATTTCAAATCAAGACATGTGGGCTGACTAGATTTCTATGTAATCCAACAGTCTAGACAATTATTTGATCAAAAGAGTCAAAGAACAATGCTTAATTCAATGCATCTATTTTTCTTTTTGTGGTAACACCCTAAATCCTGCCCCACAAATATTCCCGAAGGCTTCATGAGTCACACTTGAGAAGGTTACTTGATTCACATGCACGATAAGGCCATCCTTTAGCATCAGGAGATACATTGAATCCTTGAAAATCCACATTAAAAATATATCAGATACTTTTGTTATTTTACTTTGAGCTTTCTTACTCTTCACAGGGCTGACACTTTACTGTCACTTAGTCTACTGCTGTCAAGTTCTGCAGATGGGTGTCACTCATAAAGATGTCAGCTGACACTGAGGACACTGTATTGACAGTTCATTAGTCCATGTGTCTGTCTGCCTTTCTGCCTGTCTCACCTTCCAGAGATGGAGCTGTGAGTACTCGGAGTCGTCGGTGTCAACGCCACATCTCTACCGCTTGGTGAAGCTGTCACTCATTCAGTAGTGTGTTGTCAGTGTGTGTGAGAGGTGAAGGGGAGTCATGTAAAATGCAGGACTTATAGACAGGACCATGAATACAAGAAAGACAAATGTACTCCTCATGAACACACATGAAGTTTCACTAGATATGACAAACTGAAACAGCGCTTTGGAGACACAGTTATTTGCAAATTTGCTAAAATTAAACCACCCTAATTATTACTAGGTTTAATTTCGTAATCATTTTGTGATGTAAAAAAAAGATTTCATCTTGACTGGAAACAGTGCCTAGGGTGTTACTGGGTAATTAATTTAGTAATATGTATATGCGTAGCACTTTTTAACACTGTAGTGCTGAACAAAAGGATAATAAGGACAGGCATAGACAGAAGACATGAAAAACTGTACAAACCACAAAATACAAAGTTGTGAAATCAAGAAAAAAGCAAAAGAAGTCAGTGTGGCCGGAGGTTGTGTCCTTCTTGTGGTTGGGCGCTGCACCAGCAGTGCAGGTATGGTGGTTGCTGGGCGGTGCCATGTACACCTTTATATCCAGGTGTGTGGCGGCGGTGCTTCTGCTCCTCGCTTGCTCCCGTGGTAGCTGTCTCTCTTTTGTTTGGTGTGACAGGCTAGCGTTTGCGATCGCTGCCGAAGTACGTTATCTTCTTCTTTTTATACGTGAGTGTTCTGCCGTCCTTCCCTTTTGTTTGTGCGTCGATCTCCACTTCTTTCAGCGTGGCCGACTGCTGGGGCCAGGGGGAAATGGAGTGATCCACTGGAGCCCTGCTGTGCATGGTTACCTGTCCACTCTGGTACGTTAGTCGGCCTGTTGTCTGCCTGCTCATTTTTCTTCATTCACCTCCTAGCTGATTAATGTTTGACATTATTTCCAGGCCGTATCTCAGAGGCTCACATCCTCCGGTCATCTAGAGTTTGCTGCGCCTGGTATGTGTTAGTTTGATTCTCCCAGCAGATTAAGGTGGTTTAATTTAATGAATTTACTAAACTTTAGATCTATGTGTTTTTTTTAGCAGCCCGGTGTAACAGTCTGGCCTGCTACCTACCATCACTGCCTGAGCTGCACTGCTGTTATGGTTCTTTGTTTTCTCTTTTGTACTGTTTCGGTTTTCTTTTGTTTTCCTTCTGGTTTGTTTCTGTTCTTTTTGGTTCTGTTTCCGTGGTTCGTCGGCTTGGAGCAGACTCTGCCTTGGTCCAGTAGGGCTGATTGCTGCCTGGACCTGCTCTGTTGCAGGGACCTGGTTGTGTCACAGGCTGTCCTGCCTGATTACCAACGCCTAGTGACATGTGCCCAATGTTTTAAGCCCTTATGTACCATTTGTTTTCTTTGATTTTGTTACTTAGAAATTGATTTAGTAACTTCCTTTTGATATTTCTGGTTTTCATTTATTGTGTTAATTTGGTTTAGTTATCTTTTCTTTAAGTCTATTTAGTTTCATTTATTGAGTTGATTATTAACTATTTCGCTTTTATTTATTTATTTATTTTTGTTAGTTATGTAAGCATTTGTTTAGTCCACACCAGTTCCGTTAGTTTTGGGGCATGTCTTATTAATCTTTTTTTTCTTTCTTTGTTGCCAGGTGCTGTGGGCTGACTGCAGCAGTTCATCCCTGGTGGTGCTGCGTTCTTCGCGGTCCCCCTCTTTTTTTGATATTGTGTGTTTGTGTGCATTTGCAGTGTCATGGGTGATGCATTTGAGGACCCCCCTTCTCCTTTTGGCTGCCCTGCTGCATGGTAAACCCCAGCCCGGTCCTTACTCCCCCTTACCCATTTTAGTTAATGTGTTTAACTGATGTGTGACTTTGTTATTTATATTTCCTTTTGAATAAATTTGTTAATAAAATTGGTTTAATTGGGAACCATCTCGCCCCGTGGTATTTGAACCTGTGTGACCTTGTTTAGTAACAACGACATAATAAAAATAAACCTTTGCTAGGATTTCCTGGGGTGTAATTCCCAGGTGGCATTGTCGCAGTTAATATCTGCTATCTCTGTACCTAGCCCATCAGCTTTTCAGATGCTTTTTTTCCTCCAGTGTGGCTTCCTTACAACCTTGCTGGGAGTTAATATGAAGGTGAGGATAAAGGGCTCAAAGGACAGTGATCCTTAGTTTGACCTCAATAATAACAAAGACACCGATCTTAGAACAGCCAGCAGTCATTGCTCTGAGGATTCTGAGGTGTCTTCTGGTAAGAACAGCAGTTCATGTATGTGCTGACGGGCCTGGCCTAGCAATGCCATTTTGAATGTGGTTGATCGAACATTCAAATGTCCTTTCAATAAGTGACGAGGTTACCTGTTGGTTTTTTTGTTTGTTTTTTTCCTGTTGGCTCCCAATGTAGTAAAGTCTGATCTTAGGTGTGTTATCAAGAGTAGCAGTATTGATAAGAGATGCCACTATGCTGGTGTAAGGGGAATATACTCATGGACAACATGAGCTGATCCACAACTAATCTCTGGGGCAAAAGAGAACTTCAACGAACACATCCCTTCTTGCTGGACCTTCTGCTTTTACCACCAGACCTCTGCAGTTGGTCCAGAATGCTGTTAAGTCTTAATCCTTAAGTCCAACTTCTCCAAAGTTTCCTCACACTACCCTAAATCTCTACTAACAACACCAGCTCCCCAGTTGCAGGTTTTCTTCAGTTTGATTTCTGTTGGATGTAGACTGTCAAAGCCAGACTGGAAAATATCAGAAAACATTTTGTTTACCACAAATAGACATTCCATAGATATGCCAGTTTGTTTAATGGGCTGCGAGAAGGCAACATATTGGGATCATGACTTAATCATCCAATAGTAAATTGGTATGAAGAGACAGGAGAGAAATTCAACACTGACAGGATTTGTGAACCTCCATTAGCATCCATTTTGTACATAATGAGGTGAAATATTAAAGCAACTCTACTGTAATTCTTGATTTTTCGCCCAGTATTACATTGGTCTGATTCTGTCTGGTCTGACTCAGTGTCTGAGCAAAGAGTCCACCCGGTAAGTGGTTAGATCATCGTTCTTATCCGTCTGTCCATATACTACATATTCAATCACGTCTGTGTTGCCAACCACAGCCATTGGCAGATGAGTTCACAGCTTCAGCTCTGTGATTTTGGCCACCTTCGAAATGAATCTGCACTAATCATGTTTGCCGGAGCCAGTGACCTACTGCTGGAGAAAAGCAAAAGGCTAATAGAGCAGACAACTGGGAGAAGAGAGGTCGGAAAAAAAAGGGAAAATTATGATTAAGGAAGCACAGCGGGGTTCCCAACCTGTGGCGTTATGGAGAGGGAGGAAGACAAACACTTGAACGGGAAAATGGAACAGAAGAAACCTTGTGTAAAATGAACATGGTACCAAATCTAGTTTTCAATAATCTCTCAGTGGAAAATCTCTGCCAAACACTACTGCAATAAGCACTCCATGCTAGAGATGAATAAAAGAGGCATAATAGGAGGATTTTTGCTATCACCACAATTGTGACTGCCTAGTTTGAAAAGAAAGACCCATTATGTGAATAAGCAGTTTTGTCTCTTTGCAAACTGCACATAGAAGTTGAAGAGAATAAAGTTAGACTGCAAAGAGCACCACAGACAGGAAGGAAGTAAGTGCAATGCAATACATCAAGAAAAATAAATAGCAAAAGGAATAGAAAAAGGGAAACAGAAGGAAGTTCTATTTCTCAGGGCAGCGAACGGTGAAGCAAAACCTCAAATTTAATGAGGTAGAAGGCACAAAATTGACTAGAGTGAGATTAGATCACTGACCAGTGTGAACTTCAGGGAGGTGATTGGGAAATAATCTTTTGTGCAAGCTTGGGAACAAGGACTTACCAAATGAGGAGTGTGGGGTGTTACATTTCATGCTCTGGGATCACTCCTTTCAACCCTGACCAAAATGGACACTAGGTCAGTGGAGAGAGAACACTTATGGTAGTGGTAGGGTTAAGTGCTGTTCTTAGAGAGGAGGTATTATTATGATCATTAGTATTATTAAGTGCTAAAAATAACTTAGTGAAATATTGCCTGATTGCAGTTGTTGCTGCTGACACCTCTGTTGTCACTGTAACCCTTTGAAGTGTACTTATATGGCTGTAAAGATGCATCAACTGAAATATTCTTCATGAGGAGATCAGACAGCAGAACATTACAACAGTTAATCTTACAGGTAATGCAAGTGTGTAGTAATGTATTTGTATTGGCTTTCGCGCTAATTTTTTGATGTTCTTCAAATAACGAAATGCATTCTTGGTTATTTGTATATTGTGAGGCTGCCAAAATAAGACTTGACTGAAAGATAATTCCTTGAGTTTTTACTTAAGTTGTACATGAAGTGTCTCCCCCTACTTTCACCAACAGGACTTCAGTTTTGTCCTGACTGAGCTGTAAAAAGAATCTCTGCCATTTACACCTTTATGTCTAAAACACAGTTCAAAAAGTCACTGATTGGCATTGATTGACCTTGGGTTATCAGGACACATGTATAGTTGTGTGTCATCAATATATGTAGGACAATTATGCCTCTGATAGCATTTACAAATGGCAGCATTTGAAGCTTAAAAAGTGTAGGATCTAAAAGTTGGGTTTTCTGGACACCCAGTATCCATGCTCTTCTGGTCCCTACCTCCTGAAGGAAACATCTGGCTCTTCAGGTGCAGTGGCTTTGTCAAAACACAAACAGCCTGGTATGGTGAAAAATGGGGCTGATTGGATGAATATTTGACGACTGAAAAAGAAAAATGTGACTGGTACTGTGCCGCTATTGATGACCATGGTCAGTAATGTATCTGTAAATTGTTGCTGGACAGGTAATGTACAATGGGTTTATCAGAGGACAGGGATAGAATAGAGTAGAATTTGTTGGTTGAAATACCAAAACAATGAACCTAAAAAGACTAAAAGGGGTAAGAGCAGAGTCAGGGTTTGTCACTTTATGGAAAGTAATTTTTCCTGGTTGTTCATTTAAAAATATTCAGCTGTGCAGCTTTAACAGATGAGTTTTAACAGTACAAAACGTTTAATCCTCTTGTCTGTATCATCTGCCAAATGAGAGGGCTGTCCGCCATCCACAGTCTGTCATCCACTTGATTTCTCCTTCCTAGTCCATACATGACAGATTTTTAATCAGTTCAGTATTGCTAACCCTGTGTGTTGGCAAGGTGGCCCAGGGGTTCCTGCTCTGTGATTATAGCTGCCTTCAAAGTGTAGCTAATTATGTTAGCGGGGACTGCTAATGCACTGCTTTTAATTTGAATTGCCAGCTTCACTGAATCATAACGGTTAGACCTAATTACCGAAGGAGAGGAGGCCATATATCACAGAGATGGTGGCACTAAGGCTGTGAGCTTTGTCACTAAATACCTCACCTGGAGTGCCAAGAAGACTGTGGGAGTACATACTCACATGCTGGCATATACATGTATTTATATGCTTTTTTTTTGTATCTTCTGCATCCATGCCAATGAAATAGATGGAAGATTTAAATCTAATAGGATGTCACAGAGAGCCTAAATGGATCCCGGAGAAGAGAGAATAGAGTGGCTCACTGACTCATCACTTTATATCTCATTGATCCAAACTCTACAAAGTCACGTTTAATAAGTGCCTTGGAATAGAACTAAGAAATACAGCAGAGGAAGTAAGGCTTGATCCCCAAGAGAGTGCGTGAGTTGACAGCAGAGCTGTATATAGAAAGCTGAGACATTAGGAGTCTTAAACTGAAAGGGGACTGACCTCTATATCAAGCTGAAGAAGTTCAGCTTTTCAATAGCCTGTTGCATCAGCTATATTCAAGTTCAGAGGATCAGTTTTACATTCAGAACAGTAATACTTCTGGAGTAATAGTTCTGTGAAAATACACAGAACTAAAGACAAACAAAGATGAACATCTGCAGACCTGCAAGAGCTCCTAAAAGCATTGTGTGAAGCTGCACCCCTAGACTGGATTATCTGTTTTATTTATTTTATTCAGAGCACCTTCTGCTTTCAAACATAACTTATAAACACCACGTATGCTTGTACCACAGATTGTATATGGATGCAGCCTCTGGGTCTAAAAAGTGAAGCCAATGCATGAATGCTATGCTGCCTTCACAACACATGACTGTGTGCTGCTAGTCAGCCAGCGAACCATTAAAGAAAACTTCGTACACAAGGCTTTCTTTACTTGCATTTATGAAGGTCTCTTGTAGTCAAATGCTAAACACAAACAGCTAGCTAATACACTTGTAATACATCACAAGCTGCTAATGGAAACACCATCAAGTTTGCAAAACTTGGTAATAATTAAAAACGTTTGTGGCCTCTATGTTAGTGCTTTGTACACATAATACAAAAATTTCCCAAGGCTCAAACATTTTAGAGCAAACACAGTGTATTCATGTGGTTTTTCAGACCTTGTTTCTGCCGTACCTAGCTTGTTTTTCAGAGAGAAAAAATGCCAAAGATGGTCTATAGAGATAAGCAGAGATAAGCATCCGCTCTGCTGTAACCAGAATGACCCTTTATGGCAGGGGTCGGCAACCTTTACTGCTCAAAGAACCATTTGGACTCGTTTCCCACAGAAAAGAAAACACTGGGAGCCACAAAACCTTTTGACATTTAAAATGAATTTTTTTGCCTTTGTGCTATGTATAAACAAACTACAATGTGTTGCTTTTATGAAATTAATGAACTCCTGCAGAGAAAACAAAATTACATTTATCCATGCAACAAAAACATTTTGAACTCTGAAAAAAAGACGGATTGAAGGTTACTTTCAAGTGAAATACTCAGTGTCTGTTTGAGGCCTTCTTGTATTTACAAAAAAATAACGGCAAACTTAAATTGTCCACCGGCAGCAAACCAAAAATGCCATCCTCTTCTGTATGCTGTCATCCTTTTACTGGCGCGTACAGTCAGCTGTCAGCCTGAATAATACAAGGACTGTTTCACCGAACAATGAAAAGATCTGAATATATGCAAAATAATAGGCAATTAAAATATTTATCATACTTGGTTAATGTGATTTCTGCTCCTAAACCTCAACGTACAACGTCTGCACATCTGGGCTGTATGACGTCACCTTTATCTTTATACAGAATCATAAGCTGTCATCTGTGAGGCATGCGCAGTGTTTGCTTTTAATAAAGTTCATGTTGGAGAACACCTGCTCACATACATATGTGGATCCAAAGATTGACATGACATGTTTCGAACACAAGTTTGTCCGGTTTGGGGAGGTTTTCAGTAGCGCTCCATTTGTGATTGTGAGCAACAACGGTTTTCTGACGGGCAGCATCTTCAAGGTCTGCTGTCTAGCGTTTAAACTTGGACACCCATGTGTCTTTGTCGGCTATGACGGCCGACAAGAAAAGTTGAAGAAATCGCGTGCCGGCGGGTATCGCACATTGCCGGTTGTGATATTAAGAGCGACAAAAAACTTTAACATGTTTTATTTACATTTTACAAGATCACCATAATCTTCAAATTTAAAATTACATTTTTAAAACTAGCAAACTAAAACAAAATACATTTTAACTAAATACTCATTATTTAGTTTCCAAAGCTACAGGGAGCCACAGCAGAGGGATGAAAGAGCAGCATGTGGCTCCTGAGCTTTATGCTTTATGGAGAGGTGTTTCTCTATGACAACTTTTTAACCATAGCTTTTTAGCAGTTTTTACCATGAAATTAACTTATTCATTTATACACTATGAACTTATTTTTAACTTTTCACTCTTATGACACAAAGGCATGACAAGTGCCTTACACCTACATTATTCCTAACAGCCAGCAGTTCAACTCCTCTGTTTGCAAAAAGAAGTCTGGTACAGAAGGTACAGAAGTCTACCTAATGAGTTTATGTCTCAGATGGTAGTTTCAAGACTTTTTTTTAATACAGCATTATGTTAATTTATAAGATGAGATAAGATAAGATCTTTTTTAATCCCGAAGGAAATTGTTTTGCCAGAGTACAATACCATAAACAATAAACAAAGGTTAGTGGAATATATGCAATTACACAGGGGTTAATAGGAAAATAGAAATCAAAGTGTGTAAGTGTTTGTGTGAAGTATCTAAGTGTGTGCAGTGTCTAAGTGGATGACAAAAAATGGTGTCTAAAACAAAGAAAAATAAAGGTGACTACAGTGCTGAGAAAAGGTCTTTGCAGATATCTACAAATATCCTCAATTTTGGCATATTTCTCACATTTAAAGAGTAAACTAAATCACAGATCAAGGCCAGAGTCTAGATTTGACTGTGTTCAAATGTCTAAAAAGCTTCTTTAAAGATCTCCAAAAAATCACCAAGAGAAGTCAGCATTCAGAGGCAGCAGGATTTTTTTGTCGACAAAAAAAAATCCAAGACTAATTCTTAGCACTGATAACACCCCAAGAAGAGCGGAAGTTACTGACTTATGTATCATCTTTTATGCTGTGTGTTACTCATTTTTCCATGCCTACAGGGTATTTGATAGCAGTGGCAGTTTTGACACCATTATACTTTTCTAAATCTACTGGTCAGATCATGACGTCAGGTTATCATATTTCACCTGTAGATCTCACTTTAGAAAAGACGTGTGAATTAAGTTATCATTAGGTCACCTTTCACAGAGAACATGCCCAGACATGTTCAAACTTTTTGCTCTACATCTTATCCCCATTATTTTGTGATTAATTTTATGCATATTATACCATTAGGTATTGTTATGTTTCTAATATATTTTAAAAGTTGTAATTCCTTAAGTTTACACTATTATGTTTTGAGTACATCACATATCATTTTATAAGGAGCATTTATCTTCACATCAAAGTTACAGGTTAAACTTTGTGATTTTCCAACTGTGTGTGTGTGTGTGTGTGTGTGTGTGTGTGTGTGTGTGTGTGTGTGTGTGTGTGTGTGTGTGTGTGTGTGTGTGTGTGTCCTCCACAGACACACACCATACCATCAAACATCACTCATTACTAGAATATTCATCATTATGTATTTTAACTTTGATCTTCAGTCTAATAGCGTTTGCCATAATTATATCATCTTTTACTTTTGGCACATCGCACCCAGAAAATATTATACTACACTTGCCACAGCATCTCAGTTAGATTCAAGTCCGGACTTTGACTCGGCCACTCCACAACCTTGATTTAGGTCTTTGTGAACCACTCAGAGGTGGACTTCCTTGTGTGCTTTGGGTCATTGTCATGCTGCATAATTGTCAAATTATTATTACTTTTTTTTATAGCACTGTACCTTATGCTTGATAGGTTGAATGATATGACATTTATTTAAGAGACCTTATCTAAAAATAATTTCAATTCACCTCACTTTAGAAGTTAACATTTTTAGACACCTAACACAAGAACAAATGTCATGAAATGAGACATGATGTCTTCAAACAAGTCTGTTTGTTGTCAACTAAAACAAACAAAAAATCACTCCAGCGCCATTAAAAACAGATGAAAAATTAAAACAACTTCTGATCAAAATATTTGATTCATTTTCTGTCAGAGGTGTCACTGAATAATCAGCTGTTCGTTTCACAGTATGTGCTGGAAGCAGTTCTACTTCAACCAAGCAGCAGCTCCCAGTGCTAAGACATGCTATCAATCACCAAATTAATCCTGTTCAGTTCTACTAATTACCTGCAAAGCTTCAGTTCTTTTTAACCCTGCACAACCAATGTTTATACATCACCAGAAGGTAGAACATGGTGCAGTTATACTTCATGTTTGAGAAGTCAGGGACAGAATGTGAGAGAAAGAGGGTAAGATTGGAAGGAAAGTAAGAGGGATAAAAGAGAGGATAGAGGGGGAATGTGGAAAGCAGGGGCTGAGGTTTGTAGAGTTGGAGGAAGGAGAGAAGTTTTGCAGGTGAGAGGCGCATGGAGAAAAGGAGGGATGAGGGTCGGTCAGATGGATAAATGGTATTCGTAGATGGTCATGGAGGGGGATGTGAAGAGAAGAAGGTGGAGATGTGGGGGAGTTAGAGGGAGCTACTGACCAACCAGCAGCCTCCTCCACCTTGTTATTTGGTTGCACATTTTCAGAGCAACCAGCTCCAGCAGCCATTTCCTTCTCCTTTTCTTTCTCTGCCTTCTGCTCTTTTTGTTCTTTCTCCAGCTTAATCTTTTGTCTTGTCTTTTTTCTTTTTTCTTCTGAAAAACTTCAACTTCAGCTTTATTGTCATTCAACAATGTACGTAGTACACAGTTGAATGAAATGATGTTTCTCACATCCGTTCACAGTGCAGAAATAAAGGTAATACTATAAAAAAGCTGAGGAGACTCCTGTTATTTTTCTTGTTGTCGTTGACCTCTTCTTTTTCCCCTTCCATGGTTATCTTTTCCTCTTGCAGGTTGCTGTTTTCTTGCTCCACTTCTTCATCTTCGTTCTGTACTTGCTCTTCTATTTCTTTCTGCTGTTGTGACTCCATCTGAACTGGAACCCTGTCACCCTCAGCTTCATTATTCTCCCGGATGTCTTTTTCTGGCTCATTCTCTTCCTCCTGCAGTACTTCCTTGTCCTTTTCAGGTTTCAGACTAAGGATCTGCTGTTCCGTCATGATGAGTTGCTCCTTTAGAGGATTCAGCACTTCTTCATCTTTGTTCTCTACTTTGTCTTTTATTTCTTCCTGCATTTGTGACTCCTTCTGTTCTGAAGACCTGTCATCCTCACTTTCATTGTCCTCCTCTAAGTCTTTCTGAGGCTCCTTGTCTTCCTCCTGCAGTACTTCTTTCTCTTCTTCAGTTTTCAGACTGAGGATCTGCTGTTCCCTCATGTTGTGTTGCTCCTTTAGATGTTTTAGCTCTTCTTCTTTTGCTTTGATGGACTTCACATCTCTGCCTCTCTGCCTTTAGGATTTCTTTGAGACCTCTCAGTAAAATCTCCCTGATCTCCACAAGTGAATCCTTGATGCCAGCAGAGTGGAGCTCAATTGCAATTTCTCACTGACCCTTTTGTTTTTGTCCAGAAGGTCTGTGAAGTGTGCTTCCAGGTTCTTGCTGTGCTCTCTCAGCAGCTGGTTTTCAGTGTAGGAAGCATCCAAAGCTATTTACAGCTCCGTGAGTTGGCTGGATTGTTTGTAGGAACCACCCTGGCGTCTTGGATGAAATCTTTGAGCCATTGTTCACAAATGAAAACATTGTACAAAGCTATACACTGTCGGTATTGGTGTGTCTGTCATTGCTGGTAGTTGGTGCAGAGGTTTGTTGCTGTCAGTTGTAGACTTTGGTTCTTTGTCGTACTCTAACGAGATGATGTAGCAAAGGTGGGTATGTTCAGTAGATACCAGTTGCTTCTCACTGTCAGACTGTCCTATATTTTTATGCTTGGCTAATGACATCATCAGTTATGTACTAGTTTGCAGGGTTACAAAGCATTTCCTATACATCAGACAGTGCCAACTACAGCTCTTCTTAAAGATGTCAGAGATGAGCAGAAAAGCAAAGATTTATATAGATGCATTAATGCAAAGGTCAAAGTTGTTGTACAGGAAGAGCACTTCTGTGGTTTGGTGAGTAATTCTGTCTACACTGCATCATGGCATTGGCAATTATTGACTTTGTGCTAATCTAATTAGGAGGCAAATACAAACAACCTAATGGAAAGCACATGGGCAGAGGGACTGCTGAAGAAGAAAACTCATATCTCACTCTAATAATACTGAGCCCTCATAAGAGTTCTTAGTGGCATAATGGTGATTTTGGGAGAAATTTTCCAATTTGCTCATACTCATCCAATTTCTGCTGTGAGTACCCACAATCCTCAGAGACCCAGGTCATATGAGCCATGTAAAAATGAACTGCCTCTTTCAACAGAGGTATAATAAATGAAAAAAGAATACTATTTGGCATTAAAGACCTATAACGAGTTTTTTTGTTTTGTTTTGTTTTTAAGTAACAGTCTGCAAGACAACCCAATGTTCAGTCCTGGTTTTTATTTTTTATTTTTTATTTTTTTTATCATTGGTTATACGGCTGGTTCACAATTCCCCTCCATGTGAACTCCAAGTAAAATATTTTAAATAATACTTTACACCTATGCACCTGTCTCCAGCCTCTAGAGTTACATGTTCCAGGACCAACAACAAAAAGCACCAAAGCCAAGACTTTTAAACAATTACATACACAAACACTATCATGAAACATCTAGAAGGAATTACAGTTATTAGTCACATACAAATTGGGTGCCAGCACTGTGACAATAAGCATTCACATTTATCTCTTTAGTAAACACTTCTATAATTTCCTGCCACTGCTGTCCTGCTTAGTCATGGGGTAACACTAAAAAGTGAGGCATTTAATGGGAGGTGCTTTTTAGCTGGTTTTGGAGACGGTCATGGGATCTGTGCTAAGATGTTACAAACTTTACACAGCTTGGTGTCTGTTCCTTGTCTGACTTTGAAAAAAATTAACACCGGAATGGCAAAGTTGTTTCTCACTTCTTGTGCTGGTGTTGTTTGAGAGACAGCAGAGGAAACATATAACTACAGTTCACAAAAAAATTAAATTAAATTCTAATTAATGTGTTTAATCCAGTGGATGACAGAGTTACATCTACATGCAGAATGTTGCTCGACGTGCTCCTTGTGTCACCCAACCCTCTCAGCTGCAGGCTGCTGTTTTTTAGTGAAAAAACCTCTAAAGACAGACTGTGAGTTAGCTGACCACCAGCAAAACAGAAGACAAAATCAGTAACTTGCTAGTGATGACAGTGGAACATTTGGCAAAGTGGACAGAAATACAGCTTCAAACAAATGCTCCTCTTTGCTCTTTTTCTTTTCTACTGAATGAGTAAATAGGCAATGGATGTGTCAGTGTTTACATCTTGTTTATGCTGTCAACTTCAAGGATTGTAAGAGCCCTAATCTCAATGAACTAATGGAATAAAATGAAACCTAATGGAAAATAAACATTACTTTCACTGCAGCGTGATATGGCTCATGACTTGCTAACTTTGTAAGAGCTTTTACGGGGCTTTCATTTCTGTTGGCATCTATATTGTGGCATGGAAATTCATAACATTCAGGGTGTTTTATGCAGCTTGCAGTTCAGGAAAACATTCTGCACCCGACACTGGCCTAATAGTCTGCTTTGCTTTCCTAAATAGTTTTTTTCTCAAACCATTGTTTCTTTATTGACGTACACAAATCAGCAACAACATTAAAACCACTTCCCTAATGTTCTGTGGTGCATCTTTATGCGGCCAAAACAGCACTGATCCAACAGACACAGGACCTCTCGGCATGTCCTGTGGTGTCTGGGCATCAGAAGAGGATTCTTTGGGTGATGTAAGTTGTGGGGTGGGGTTTCCAGTGGTCTGTTTTTTTCCAGTGCATCCTACAAATGCTTGGAATCTAGGAAGTTTGGAGGCTGGGTCATGTCCCTTGAGATGGCAATTAAGAGGGCAATGGGAGTACCAGGGAAATCAGGCACATGCTAACTACCTAAATATAGTAACTAGTTAAATTTGAACAGTCCTTCTCTACCTTTTGTCATGCCCGCAGCCTCGGGCTCCAGAGAGTGGCAGTGCTTTCCCCCGCCCTTCCCTGTTTCAGAGCAGCATGTGCATCTGGAGCTGGAGGCGGCAGGTTTGGCAAATCTGCAATCAGCTGGACCAGGAGCGAGCAGGTGGGAGTGATCAGTCATCTACTCCTTTGAACATATAAGCAGACCTCACTCGACACTGGACCGTGAACAAGTAAGCAGTTAGAATCTTCATTCAGTTTAGCTCTCTATGGTTTTTTGTGACTTTAATTCTTGCTCTGTGCTCCCTTCCAGTCTGGACTCCTGCCTATTCATGCCATCCCCTAGATCTACCAACCTCAAGCCTCTGCCGTCCGCTGCCCTTCCCTGGAAATCTGAACCCCACGTCTGTCTCCGGGACCTTCACCCACCTGGTTTTGGTCGCTACATCCTTCCTCTCACCGTCACCAGCCTTCGCCACACACAGTAAGCCATGAAGGCTGAGAGAGGTCCTTGTACCAGGACAAGACCATGTGTGTTATTAAAACACAAACCTGGTTTCATTTTTAGAAGGCTGCTGAGTTTGACATGTTTACTGAAGTGGCTGTTTGATACTACTAGATCTAAAATAGATGCAGAATCGATGTGCTTCATTTCTGTTGCCATGAATTTAGCAGAGCTGCAGTTTAGTCATTTTTACAACAGGTTTAATAACGTCATTGTTATAAAGGTCATTTTTTTTCTCTGTTTTGACCAGTTGGAGGTAATCATGTAAACTTTTGCTGGACTTTGTTTAGATCCTTCTATGGCCCACTGCTGGGGACAAGGATGGTTATTGCATTTCAAAATCCACCCAAGTGAGCCCACAGTTATGAGGAATATTTTATTCCGGTGGTGCTGTTCCTACTTACAATGATAAAATGTCTGCTGTGAAAAAGGCCTTTACAAACAGCTTGTGAAGCTAAATGGGTTTGAATCTAAGGTAATTACCACACAAAGCTAGTTAACTCCATGGATGCATTTTTTTTCCATTAATAAAAGCAAATGAACTGTTTTTTCTACTTTGGAAAAAAGACCTCTTCAAAACAGATTCCAGAGTGTGTAAATCTGATGATATTGTCTTGGTGTTAAAGTGTGTATAAGGAAAATGGAGCTTTGCAGAAACTTTCTCATATCGGTGACAAACTGATGGTGGCAGTACTGCGGTATTTCATTGTTTTCTTGAAGTAAACCCAAAGTGGCAGAAGAAACAACAACAGTTCTTTGCTGACTTTGCCCTCTGGTTGTTCTGTTATAAAGTCATAACTCTCAACTTTCTCTCGCTGAAATTATTGCAATCTGCTTGCAATAAGCAATTCTTTGAAAATGGCAGCAAGCTGCAGTTGGAACAGAAATGGTCTGCTTTTTTTCTTCTTCTCTGGTCTTTTTAACTGCTCTGCTGCTAAAACTTTTGGCATTTTAATGTGGACAACATGCAGTGTGGCTACATGCAGATTTTTCACAAAAAAAAAAAACCCGAACATTTTAAGACATTCCCAAACTCCTGTGTTCAATGTTGCAGAGAGATCCTTATGTTGTCAGGTTTTCATGTTACAGTACGTGATGTAAATTTATGCGCTGAGTGTAAGTGCACATGTGCTGAGCCAAACGCCTGTTTTATTGGTCTTATTGATTGATGATTGGAGGCTGTGGCAGGATTTTAGATATTGATCATGGTAAGTGCAAAATATTGATCATGGAGGTTCTCTAACATGGTTGATTGTGACCTTTGTAATGTTTTACACTTAGACTTGTCCTTCCTTTGCAATAATTACTCATTTTTGCATCACACACTTCTTTGTAGTCTAGCTGTATGACTCATAGTGACCTCTTTACGACTTTACTTCCTCACCTCGTTCCTTCACAGCCATTCTTTCCTCTATCAAACAGTTTTTTGCCCTTTCTTTACTCACTTCACCTCTTCTCCTTTCCAATTTCATGTTCCGTCTGGTATTTGAAGGTTTATTTTTCATCCTAATTGTAATATTATTACTCAGATTGAACTCCCCACTGAGCTACTTGCTACTGATACAGACATTACAACACATGACTGAATACCATGTTGCCACCTGACACTAAAATTAATATTGCATGGTGTTTTATTAGAGTAATTTGTGACCTGATTATCACCTCATGCCACCATTCCATGCACTTGCTCAAAATGTAAAATAATCTGGCCTCTTGCCAAATCCACCCAAATGCACTCTGCTCCTTGCTGTCCTCTGTCAAGTTAATAGAATACAGTCTTTACCACCGATCTTGACCCATAACTAATTTTCTTTAACAGCTCGCTCTATTTCTCCAATGTCTCTTTAGCTGCTGATGTTCGCAGTCCCTCTGAATTTACCAGAGTTATCTCGCCTCATAACCATTCTCCTTGCTAAACTCAATCTCTGTGTTTGATGGATAAAATGTTCTCTCTCATCGATCTTTGCTCCCTAACAAACTTTAGTTGCAGTTTTTCATAGCTGGTTGTCCTCCTTATTCTTCTCTCATTTCATGCATGTTACCTCCAAATATGACTATATCCAGGGCCAGTGACCACAATCCATCCCATGTGGTGCTCTCTAACTCAGAGGGAACGGCTGGCATAAGTAAACTGGAACACCAGGGTACCATTGGTGTGGGCAATAGGAAATGAATGCGCTGGCAATTAAAGCATTACTGCAATGATTTTACAAAAGACAACAAAAAATGTTTAAGTCATGGGGAGTATTACTCAGCGTTTCTCTGTGAAAGTGATGAAACACTTGATTAAATAGTTTGGTATGTACCTTGGTTTTGAAGACACATTGCATTTTTGGCACAGCAGAAAAATGTAATTCTTACTGCAATAGTTACAGCACTCAAGTACTGCATAAGATAATATTCTCTGTATATACTGTAAAACAAATTAAATCAATAATATCCATTAGGATATGGACAGCATATACTATTCATAATTATCCTAAACTGCACATTTCTTTGAATAAACTTTGGTAGAAAAAGTTCCTGGATAAAAATGTACAGGAATCTTGGTGCACTCATTCACTGTGAGCTCCACATGTTGGCTGGTCGACTGATTCAATTCAATTCAATTTCAAGGGAAAGCCCATTAGCATATGATAGCTGATAGCATGGAAATACTGAGAAAGCTGAATATGATGTCACCACTCAACTTCTTTTTTTTTTTTCTTTTTTCCAGTGTCCACCTGTGGTATTGAAATGAAAAGAATCATGCCTTATGCTTTGAGCAAAGTCTCTTGTATGTCTGCACACGAACAATAGTCTGTTAGGAGGACTTTATTTTCTACATGCACAGTAGTCTGGTGTCCACGTATTTTCCACACATGTACAGCACTGCCAAAGATGTGCATTACTGCCCCTGTAGAATAATTTTTGTGGAAATTATTCTGGGATGCACATGGATGTCCGCAGTAGAGTCAACAGGGATTCACATGGACTTGGGCTGATGACAAAATTTATGTCACCTAGTGGACTCGCAGATATGGGAAGTATGCTACCATTCAAAAGTTTGGGGTCACCCACACAATTTCATGTTTTCCATGAAAACTCGCACTTTTATTCATGTGCTAAAATAACTGCACAAGGGTTTTCTAATCATCAATTAGCCTTTCATCACAATTAGCTAACACAATGTAGCATTAGAACACAGAAATGTTCCTCTGTACCCCTATGGAGATATTCCATTAAAAATCAGCCGTTTCCAGCTAGAATAGTCATTTACCACATTAACAATGTCTAGACTGTAGTTCTGATTCATTTAATGTTATCTTCATTGAAAAAAAAGGATTTCTTTCAAAAATAAGGGCATTTCTAAGTGACACCACTGGCCCTATATATGACCATTATAAAAGAGATGTTTGTTAAACTGTTCTATAGTTCTTAAAAGTTCTTACTTATTCTTTCATAGATTTTTATTCAATGGGGATTTTGCACTTGAAAACCTTCCCCAAAACCAAAAAAAAAAAAAAAAAAAAAGTTTTACTTTTGTGTCATCATCATGGTGTGAAGTCTATGGGTCTGTGCAGTGGGCTACACAGTGTGAAAACAAACCCATAGACTTTGAAACTTCCATTTTTTTCTTTCAGTGAGTGGACTAGTCCTATAAACAATTCTTCCCAACACATCTGTGCTGACAGAGAACAACTGGTGCACTGTTTCAAGTGGAATTTTCATTCTGGGAGCATGAATATGTTGACATGAACAGACAGTGATTGTTTCCATGAAAAATTGTACTGAAAAGAAGAAAATGGTTCAGGACAATCACAAGTAGCATATCATTACTCTGCTTTTCAGGATCTTGGCACAAAAAAAAAACAACATTGGTTAGGTTAAGTTTTCCATCACTCTCTGTCTTTACACTAGACACTAATTTACTCAGTTTGTCTAATTATTCAGTTTGTCCATCTATATGTTGTTAGACAAGAGTTCCAACAGTGTGTCATTCTGCAAAACCCTGTGTAACAGCCAATGACAACATTTGAGGCATTTACAATTTTAACATTAGTAAAAGCCACAAATGGGATGATAAAGGTTAGGGAAAGATCTTAGTCCTGACAAATAAATATGGATAAGGCATGTGTAATGTGATGGTAATGCCATGTTAAATTATGCAACATGCCTGTTTTCCATTGAAGGTTCATACATTATTTATAGATGCTAAAAGTATAATGGAAACACATTTTATGTACAACTTAATGCAGACATATATCACTGTCTCCATATATATATATATATTTTTTTTTTTTTTTTCTTTTTTTTTTTTTTTTTTTTAAATAGCAACTGTCCATGTCATAGACGCACTGACAAAATCCGGCTCCAGAGTAAATTTAACAGAACATTCCCTTGCAAGCATGTTTAAATAATGGTCTAAACTATAACATTCAGGTTAGAGAAAAATGATTGACATTTCAGAAAACACTGTATATTATTTTGGTTATTATTAGGGGTGGGCACGTTAACACGTTATTAATGAGAATGCATTAATAATAAACACTAACAATTATTTTATCAAATACATCAAATCAAATCATTAGCACTGTTGTTATTATTATTATTATTATTGTTATTGTGAAAATCCGTTGCTCACTGGCTCTGAATACACAGACAGACTAACCATGGATCACAGGAGGGCTGGTGTTGATCAGTACTGGGGATGGCCATCATCACGTCTCACCCACACTAACAGTGGAGGAAGGCTTCTGCAGACTGGTTGGATACAGCGTGTGGGAAAAGTAGCGATAAACAAAAATAAGACAAGCAAACAAATGCCGCAGTGACGTAGTTAGCTATAGGCTGCATTCTGATTAGTGTTGTGGAAGATGTCGGTCTGAGGAGCGAAGGAATGACAGCACATATGAGCCTCAACCTGCATCACTGGAAGGTTTTTTGTGCCTATGTCACGATATAAACAGGACTATTGTCCCCGAGGCAGTGGTCACAGGTTGGAGTTCATCCCACGGCCATTTGCTCTTCTCCTCACGTTTCCTGTCACTCTCCATTGTTCTATATATTAAAGCCTAAAAAGGCCCCCACAAAAGAAGTACAAACATGGACATCAACAGACTAAAAAGTCTTCTGCACAGTCAGTTCCAGCTGTGTACTTTTGTGTTCGACCACTTCACCTCATTTTAACAGGGACAGCTGCTACTGAACATAGACTGTTTCTGCTGCTTCTGATAAAAGAAAAAGGTTTCTGCTGGTACCTGGTTCAAAGAAAAAATGAGAATACAGATGTATAAATGTTAACTTGCTGTTACTAGGAAGGTTCCTGTTATAACGTTATGATCGCGGCTCTGGATTCTGACGGTAACTTGTTTTACTACAACAAACCAGATAAAACGTTAATGCCCTTGCAGTGGCAAATAGTTTGGGTTTTATTCAATTTGACTACATACATGCAACTGTGTAAAGCTGTTAGAAAGCACTTTATTTGTTTAAAGTGTTTGCAAACCAAATGGCATTGCATTTTTTTAGCAGTATGTTTAAAATAAACGTACTGTTTTGAATTCATTATTTAATTCTACAATTAGCACTAGTTATAAATTTTTGCACTCTAAACAAAAGAACAGTTTATCCAACCCAATCCAATCTGCTGAAATGTATCATTCTAATAATTAGTTATTAATTTCAGCAAACTGAAGGGTTAATGCAGTCAATCTGCAGTCAATTCAGACTTCCAAAAACTCCATTTCGAGTCAACATCATGTCACCTTCTAACTCTTTGATCCACTTCTGTCTCTCTCTGTTTCACTTTGTATATATGCTGTCGCTCAAGGTTGCCATCACATGATGCCCTGTGCCTTACATTCACCTCCAGGGCCCCTTGAAACCGCTCACTGCGAGAGAAAATTAGTTTACCTTCAATTAGCATATTACTCCAATTAATGCGCTACCCTTCGCCCCATTATTGTTAAAGTCTAATGAACAAAGGCTAATTAGGAATTTATCTGCCTCTTTCCTTTTCTTTTTTTTTAAAAATTCAAACGACCTTTAAACACTAATATAGGATAAGACAAGGTTTTTGTTTGGGAAAATTAATCATTAATTGTTTCAGAGTAAGGGAGTGCTATCACCCGAGCGAGAGAAAACCAACAAAGCTGCATTTCCTATTGAAAAGCATTAATTAACAGGTTGTGGTGCACAAAAATGTCAATAATATGAAGCTTCAATGGAATTTTATCGTATTTTCAAAGAAGTTTATGAACTTTTTTGGGGCTGAGCAGTGGATTCCATGTATTCTGGATGTGCTCTGTAAGCATGGTTTATCTCTACAAGGGAAGGCACATATTTAATCTCAGATATGGCTAAAGTATGTCAGCAAAGTCATCAGGAGAAAAGTTCTGCCTGGAACAGAGGCAGCAGATTCTATCTGTTTCATGAAGCTGTTAGGTCTTGTTTATTTTTTTTAGCTGACAAGAAGAAAATTGGGCTTTTTTTGTTGTCTGACCGTGTAATTAAATGCTAATTAGTAAATGGCCCTATGTATGAAAAGGTGCTGACACATTGTGGGGGGATAATTACAGCTGCTGCTGTAGTCAAGAAGGGCTGAGTGGAGACAAGGAAGGCTACTGCCAGAATTAAAGAATTATGTGTGTCACACAAAAGACTGAACCAGATTAAACAGTTTTTCAGTTTGTTAACTTCTGCTATTCAACTGCCAGCTCTCTTGTTTTAAAAGAATGATAATCCAAACAGCACTTGAACGTATCACAGTCCAGTAAGAAAACGGAGTCCAGAGAATCCGACAGAAAATATGTCAAATTAGTAAAAGCCCCAGCATGTTGCTCAAACATCAACTGAAAAGTTTCAAGGACAAACAGAGACAACGAAAATTCTGAAAATGAAAGCGGTAAACACCTTTGTAGTCAAACCAGGTACAAAATAAGTTCAGGATTTTTACTGATTTTTGCATATTTCTGTGTGGAACATGTTCAAAAGAAGGAATCCAGCTGATTTCAAAGAGCAGAAATTGTTGGCACAGCTGTATGAGTGAAATGTGACAGCAGTGATTTGGATTGCAGAGTACGTTAGGATGCGTGATCTCTGAGATGAAGGCAAAAAGGCAAATGAACACATGCTCATGCCTCTTCACAATACAGCGTCTCTGTCTCTTTCCTACTCACGTAGGTGCGTGAGGGTGAATTCTGTCAAAATGCACAGCAAGATGAAGACACGACAAAGACAGAGGATTCAAGCTGCTGCTGTCTGCTGCTGACATGTTGCTCACACTGCTTCGAGTGTGGACAAGGACAAGGACACAGTGAAAGAAAAGTGTTATTTTTGGCATCTTGCAATGTTCAATCTGTGTCAAACATTTGGTTTTGTGAGGTATTCCGTGGTGCTTGATAAGTGTGTGTACCCCTGTCGTGGACAGTTGCTTCAACTTTTCAGACCCCTTCACTTTTTGCACACATTTATCCTACTCTTCCTACAGGTCGTCCAGATCAATCTCCACCAGATTAGATGGTAAGCATCCGTGAACTGCCATCTTCAGGTCTCTCCACAGATGTTCTGGGGAGTTTAAATGTGGACATTGGCTGGGTCACTCAAGGACAGTCAGAGATGTTTTCCTGAAGCTACTCCAGTGTTGTCATGGCTGTATGCTCCGGGTCAGTGTCGTGCTGAAAGGTTAACTGTCGCCCCGGTCTGAGGTCATTGCACTCTGGAATAAGTTTTCTTCAAGGACCTCTGTGTATTTAATTGCGTTCATCCTTCTCTACAGTCTGACAAGTCTCTCTCTCTATCCTTGCTGCTGAGAAACATCCCCAGAGCCTGATTTTGCCATCACCATCCTTCAGTGTAGGGATAGCATTAGCCACAAGCCCTTTCTCTCTGCTCGGCTCATACAGTCACTTTGTTAGAATCCCTTTGCATCACATTTGAACACACTGGGTACCTTTTAGTATCATTTTTTTCAAGGTGTTGGTATGTCAAGTAGGACAATAAATTCCCAGAACTGTGAAAATAGATACCTTTAGTCCATGGGAACATGTGCTGAGCTGGTGATGTCACTGTCACTGCTTTTTAGGCAACATTGTAACATGAACTGCAGGCACTGATGCCAAAGAACACCATGTGCATATATCTGAGAAACCAGTGGCATTGACAAAAAGACAAGATTTGATGTCCTCATTATGAAAACTTATTTTAATCCAAGCTTCCTCTGTTTTCGGGCTTGATGATTTGACCAATATATTAGCCACTGGTCACTGAAGGTTGCTTTTAGGGATGAATTTCATAATTTATTTTGTTAAATTAACAAAGATCTCTGTGAGAATGCAACTCTGTAAATAAGTAACCTGTTAAGCTGGCACAACCAGCAGTTGGAGTCAAGCCATACTACGCACATCCTTGTTGCAATGATTACTGTCTTACACAGAACAGGACAGTGATTAAATGACCTTTAAGCCAAGTTAAGGCTGGCTGTCTGATCGACCGGTGCATTTTTTCTGTTTGTTTTTGTTTGGTACAGGGGGCTGCACAGTGGCTTGGTGGTTAGCACTTTCGCCTTGCATGTAAAAGTGCATGCATGGATTTTCTCTGGGTACTCTGGCTTCCTTCTACAATCCAAAAACATGCGCATGTTAATTGGTAACTCTAAATTATCCGTAGGTGTGAATGCGTGTGATTGTTAGTCTGTATACACTACCAGTCAAAACTTTGGACACACCTTCTCATTCAGTGGTTTTTATTTATTTCATACATTGTAGATTAATACTGAAGACATCAAAACTATGCATTATTCAGACCTTTAAGTGGTGTCCTTTATGAAGAGGGGTTGTTCTCTCTATTGTAGTTTTCTTTCATTCTGGTTACACTATCTCCAAAATCCCTGTAATAGTGCATAAATATTCTGTACAGTGAGATGGAGAAGTTGATATGTGGCACAGGTTAAGAGCTGTATTTGAAGCCCATACTCTTAACATTCCTGTACTGTGTAGCATTCATCAGTGTGTCTTTGCACAAGATTATCACTTCTGTTCCTCTGGTTCTGTCTTGGCAGCAGCTCAATATCCCCAACAGACAAGTCAAAACTCCCTCTCTTCCCCTAAAGCCCTCTTTATTTTTACTTGCAAGTCTCTCTTTCTTTTTCTATCAATCTCTGAAACAAGGTGACACCATGTTCCCAGTTTGTACCACCATCTTTTCATTCCAAAAATCAGCTTAGTGCCCCCTCTAACCTGCCACCCATGGTTCAGTCCCAAAAGGTAAACTGACATTGTTTCCTTCTCTATCGAGCTTTCTTCGTCCCTCCTCCCTTGAAAAAAGTTTGACGGTGCTTATTACTGACACAGCCTGGCTGTCATCTGTGCCAGATGGACAGCGCTTGTCACAGATTAGATTTACAAGCATGCCCAGGACGGGAACATGCCTCTGCATCTATCTGCCCCAACATCCATCAATCCATTCATGCGTCTCCTCTGTCCCTTCTTCACAAATAGAAGAACTGTATGTCAAATCCAGGCCTGTCTACCTGTCTATCTAATCTAATCTGGATATCCCTCAAGTTCCCCATGCATTCATCCATCCACTGTGAGCATTCTGTCATCTTTTCATTTTGGAGTAAATGCTTTGTGCAGTTCCCCTGATCTCTATCCATTCATCTAACAGCCTAACAGTCTCCTGTGACGTTTTATTAATGCAGACCTGTGCTTTGAGCAAAATAGACCTAAAGTTAGCCTGCTAATACTCTCACAATGAAAGTGCTACAAGGACAAATGTCCCTAAAAGACAAATGTCTATCTAAATGTAGACATGACAAGTGAATTAAGGGAGTAACTGATTGTTACAGTCATTTCTCTTGTCAATACCAATCATGAATACATTCTAACCAGCTTGAGTGGGAACTTTACAGAAATGTGGTTATTTTTACATTAATCTGAACGTTGCTTCCTGGATAGTGTTTCAAAGATACAGCAGGACAAGGTATAAATCTTGTTTTAGTAACTTGAATTGCTCAGTCCTAACATTAGCTCTCGTTGATCTTAGGAAGGCACTTTTGCAAAGAGCTAGGGCTATGGATTGTGTCTATCATTTGTAGATGGATTACCAACTTGCAATATTCTGAAATGTTCTATCATCAGGCTAGTATTTAGATAGTTATGTTAATAATGGCCCTGATCCTAGGTTAGTGTGCAAGCATGCTAAGATGTGCTAACCAGGTTAGAATAAAAACTTTAGGTGGTGCTGACTGGATTGCCATTAGTTTTGCTGGCATTTGTAAAAGACTGAACTATTGGGCAAGTCAAAATTTTGACTTGATAATGGGGCAAGACAAAAACACAGGGAAATGCCAGAGTTGCGGTATGTCAGTCAGTCTTGAATTCAAGTTTCTTCACCAAAGTTTACTGCAAAATATACAGAATTTGCCAAGATGTTTAAGTTGAACCAAAATGAAATTCAACCTGCAGATGGTTCAAGAGACTCAAGAAATATCCAGACTCATCTGGCTTCATCATCTAAGAATCAAATGGTTTACCAATTTGTCAAAGCAAAGGTTGAGTTGTTTTACCGGATAGTTAAACTGGTCTCACAAAACACACTATGTGCCACCTCCAATGGTGTGCTGTGTTAAAAAGTTGTGGTCATTTAATGTATTTTTGTTGCACACTGCAAAAACATGCCAATTAATAATAACTTTAACAGAATTTCTGCACATTCGCGGAATGTAGTATTAAGAGGCTGTGGTCAGTTCATGTAATACCTGGTGACACCT
Organism: Amphiprion ocellaris; assembly: GCF_022539595.1. NCBI lineage: Eukaryota > Metazoa > Chordata > Actinopteri > Pomacentridae > Amphiprion > Amphiprion ocellaris. Next base: position 27,133,843 of record NC_072778.1, on the reverse strand, counting down.
GGTTGGGATCATTTAAAACCTTCACCAGCCACTAGTGCAAAGTGAAAAATCAGATGATAACTAGATTTAATCACTGAGATGTAACACTTGTAGACTGTAGGCAATTAAATGAAACTCTAGGGGAAAAAAAACTAATAACATTGACACCAATTATCTCTCTTACTTGTAATTAATCAAGACATAGATGTCAAGATACATGATTTCAGTCTGACTGTTCAAATAGTCAGTTCACCATTTTGGCTCAAAGTCACCAGTCTCCAATTAGTAACATACAGAAAACTGCCTCTGGTACGCAAGAAAAGGATGCAACTGATGCTTACTGCATCAGTGATTGTATTGTTTTGTGTTTGTAATAGAAAAAGAAAGGTTAAGAATTGGGATTTCTGTTTTCATTAGCCTTTGTGGCTGAACAGACAGAAGAACACAATGTGCAGAAACTTTATTGACAGTAAGTCACAATATCAGGCAAATATGGAGTTCAAACTGAGTCAACCATGCTCTGCTTTAAGCCCCATCCAGCGGTATCTTTTTCCATGTGTGTTTATCCTTCATTCCGATTCATTTATATCTCTCAGTTTGTCGCTCAAACCCAAACCCTTCTATTTAGTTATCTACTCGTCCCTCCCACTGGCCCCCTCTCAATCAATTTATCTATGTATCTCTCCAATCCTGCATCTGTTCATCCCTCCCTCTGGTCTTCCATTTTCCCCCATCATCAATCCCCTACATCCTTTTAGTGAGTGCACATTGCCTCCTCTAGGCAGAGATCACTCTTAAAACTTTGATAAACGATGAAGATACGCTGGATGTGATGCTATAGAAGAGTATGAAAAAGATTTTGAGGCTTTACAGTGTTATCTTTAAGCCTGCAGTAGTCAAACCTAGAAGTTAACATACACTCATGAGTCAAAACATTAAGGCCTCTCACAGGTAATAAAGATGCTTGTCAGTGCCTGAGATATTGGTAAATTGTTGTTAATATATTCATTGGGTTGGACACCAAGAAAAATGAGCTGCTGTAAAAACTCAAGCAACTTTCACGTGGGCCGCATGGGCAACACGACTGAGTAAACCTCTCTCTGAAACAGCAGGGCTGTCAGCTGCTCAAGCTCATTTGTTCGTGTGCAACAATGCAATGCAACGTGATACAATGGAACTAAAGATTGTGGGTCAGAATGGTCAGAAGAGCTCGCTGGTTTGCATTGTGCAAAATCTGACTGGATGGAGCAGGACATTTGAGTATTTTTGACATACTACAATTCACATACTATGTATTGGGATGTACACAATCCTTTTGTGGATTCACTGTAAATGCAGTACGTATTTGCCAGTTCGATGGAGCCAGCAAGTTTTTTTTTTCACAACTCCAATTTTCTATTTTTTACAGCACAGTCATGAATACTCGTTATTATTATTATTTAGGTGTTTTTGCTTTAATTATACAGAAACAATGAAGGGACATAAATAAATGAAGAGAGAGAAAGCAGGGAAATAATACACAAAAGAGGCCAGGGCCGGCCAGGACTTGAACAAGGGGCCCACCACAGACTGCATCCAGACCAATGTGGATATGGCCCAACCACTTGGTCAACAGGACGCTCATACTATACATGTTTTGTTTCTGTTTAAACAGAAAATTGAAGAAAATGCTCTTCATTCTTATAATAGTGACCAATTCTGACTGTGGAGCATGATACCTTTGCACTTTTCGTTATTTTCTGACTGACATTCCAAAATGCTGGTTGAAGCAAGAGAGTAGAACATCTTTAGCAGTTAATTCATCTGAGGGTTTGAAAGAGGTTGCAAGAGCAACGTGGCTGATGATGATGGCCATTTTCTTTCCCTAGGTTTTCCTTATTTGCTTTTTTCATGCTATTATAATTCTCTTTTCATACTATCTGTAAAAAAAAAATAATAATAAAAAAAAAGACAGACTTCAAACTTATAGCATAAGAAAAGAAGACTGCTTCCATCAAAGTGAGTTAAATGAGAAGAGAAATCACAGACTGGACTGTGTGGAAAGTAGCAGTTAGTTCACAAAGTTTTGTGGGTTTTTTGTCAACATGTATGGCAAATTTTTGGTGTTTTTTTTTTTTTTTTTACATTATTGGTCTTTCTGAGTCAGATTAAAGTGTAGAAAGCAGTGAGTAGATCAAATATTGTAAACATTAAAGCATGATGTGATCCTTAATTTAAGAGGCCTGCTGCCTCATTAAATGCAAACATCAAGATGGCATATGAAATTAATGTGTCCATGAAGAGTCTGGAAGATTTGGCCTGACTGGAATACACATCAGAGAAATGGGCTGTGTCCATGCTTGAACACACATGGACTCTGGTGCTGCGGTATGAAAAATATGTAGTCATGCACATACACAGCGGTGAAGCTGCCAGAGACTCACCTTTAATGAATTCACAAATCAAATCAGCATCGACTGGACACAGATGGTGGTGGAATGGCATCAATTCTTAATATGAGAGAAACCGTGTTTGTATGTGGGGGCACACATGTCTGCTTGTGTCTAATTGGATGTACCTCAGCTTGCAGTTGCTGACCCGATCCTCTCAGATATGTATTAGCATCGTTAAGAATCAATACCCTGTGCACCATAAAAATGTTCCATACTGTACCTACTGCCAGTTGAAATTCAGACTGATTCGCTGGCATGCATGCAGAAACATCCATCAAAAGCCCTTAGAGGTCAGCCACATTAGTCCGTCATCGCTAAGATTTCTGAATAAATAAGTGTAAAGCAAACCGTGACTGTTTAACTAAATGGGGTATATCTACCTAGGTTCCCCTATGTAGATATTCCATGAAAAATTAGCCGTTTCTAGATAGAATAGTCATTTACCACATTAACAATGTCAAGATTGGATTTCTCATTAATTTAATGTCATCTTCAATTTTTTTAAAAAAAAATGCTTTTCTTCCAAAAATAAGGACATTTCTAAGTGACCCCAACCTTTTGAAAGGTAGTGTATGCAGCTTGATTCAATATATACACTACCAGTCAAAAGTTTGGACACACCTTCTCATTCAGTGCTTTTTATTTATTTGTATTATTTACTACATTGTAGATTATTACTGAAGATTAATACTTTTTTGTTTACAACATAATTTCATTTGTATTCTTTTTTTTAGTTTTGATGTCTTCAGTTTTAATCTACAATGTATAAAATACTTAAATTAAAACCACTGAATGAGAAGGTGTGTCCAAACTTTTGACTGGTAGTTGTACATCTATACTTTATATGTAGCTTGATTCAATGTATATGTGTGTGTGTGTGTGTGTGTGTGTGTGTGTGTGTGTGTGTGTGTGTGTGTGTGTGTGTGTGTGTGTGTGTGTGTGTGTGTGTGTGTGTGTGTGTGTGTGTGTGTGTGTGTGTGTGTGTGTGTGTGTGTGTGTAGTGCAGCTGCTGTATTTCATTTACTAAATTGTTCTTTAGCTCATGGTTTTGCTGGAATCAATCAATCAGAATCAATTCATTTGTTGAGCACTGTTTTTACAGTTTAGTGCAATATTAAGTGCTTTACAGGTGACTGATGAGCTGATAATCCAGAACAATAAATCAATTTGAGATTATGACACACTTGAAACAAACAATAACATTGTGATATAGTCTTATACTTACATACCGGATTGGTCAGCATGAGATGTTTTAAACATGAGCTGGTTTCTCACAAACTGTATGAGCCACGGCCTCTTTAGAAATATGAATAACATGCTTAAAATTGATGGTCTCTTGTTAGAATCTAACTGCTTTGCTCGACTTTATTACTGTATACCAGGAGCTGATATAAAATTGTGTGCTATTGATTTTAGAAAGAGACTCTTCTATTGGAAGCACATTGTTGTACCTGCCCAGACTTGTAAATATGCTCCAAGATATCTGGACTCATTAAACGCATCAGTTAGAAAGGTTTCTAAAGATGTTTAAAACCCACATAACTGTAAATTCAGCTGCATTTCAGACATTCCATCTAAAAGCTTTAATAAATGGAACGAGCAACCACGTGAAAAGTTGACCCTTCGCTTCTGAAACAGTAACGGCACTGAGTAATTGGATGGACCACTGTCAGCAAGAAAGATTTTTTGAGATATATCACTATAATGGAGCCAGTACCCTGCAGCTGAACCTGCTGAGCTGTCCTCTGTAAATGCTGCATTCAAACCCCAAGTTATTAAGCGACGTGGTGGCTTCACCTCAGTAAGGAGCTCCAGGTAGCGGGTACAGTTTGTTTTCTCACCTCATTATTTTATGCTTTTCTATTAGAAATGCAATTGAAAGGCTTGGACAGTACACATGTTTGAAGTTACATGTGATGTTGATACCATTTTTTAAGTGTATAGAGTGGAAAACTATCCATAGGATGCACAAATAATAGCTAAACCTTTGAAATCTGTGTCTCCTGTAAAGAAAACTACCATAAACTTGGATTGTGTAGATTATCTACTTCTATTACAAATTAGTAGATGGCAGTTTGATGACTAATTTCACACTCAGAGAAAATTCTGCACTAATCACTGCCCAACATCCAAGCCACATTGAAGCCAAAAAGAGATGGCGAAATCCAGAAACACGCTGTCATATAGTGATGAAAATACAGTGCATATATATAGTATTCACCTCCACTTGGAAGGTTTTCCCTCTTTTGCTCTTTCAGATCTTCTCCCATTTCACAGTTCCCTTGTAGACTGTGTCAGGTTGTCCTCCAGGATTTCTCTATACTTTGCTGCATTCATTTTACCCTCTATCTTTAAAAGCTTCCCGGGGCATGATGTGGAGAAGGATCTCCACATCATGATGCTGCCACCACCATGCTTCATAGTGGAGATAGTGTGTGTTTGATGATGTGCAGTGTTTGATGTCTACCAGTCATAGTCTAGTCTGATGGACCAAAAACTCCCACATGCAATCTGGCAAACCATAGCTACGATTTATAATAAGCTTTTTTCCCCATTGCTGGCTTTCTCTTTGTCACTCTCCCACAAAGCTTTGACTGCTGAAGAACAGCCAGTAGTTTCTGTACAGACACTCCGATCTCAGTTGCTGAAGCTTGACTTCACTTGTATGACAGGAGTCATACCTGTCTTGGTGGCCTCCCTCACTAGTCTCTTTCTTGCAAAGTCCCTCAAATTTTTAGGACTCTACACATGTATTATATTCTTTGTTTTTGTTAATGATAGATTTATCTGTAGTCCAAGGGCTATTCAGTGACTGGAAAAAAATCTTGTCTTATTAACTGATTTATGCTTTTCAATAACCTTTTCACTGTTGCTTACAAAGTTCTTTTGTCGTCACAGTGTAGTTATGGCCAGGACTACTGACTCTGACTCACTAATGGCCAAATCCGTAGACAGGTGTCCTTACACTACAATAAACTGAGACAGATTCACTGCACTCAGATGATCTCTATCACTAATTATGTGACGTATGGCACCTAATTGCTGCACCTGTGATGAATTAGGAAATTCACTTTAAAGTGGGTGAACACTAATGCAATCAGTTATTTAACATTTTAAATATTTAATTAATTGACATTATGTTGCAGAAATTATTAATTTGTAAACTCTTGCAAAAAAACAAATTAAAGGAGTCACGATTCAGTGTTAAAAGGCAATAAAAAGAGAACACCTGTAAGAACATATATACACACACACACATATAAATATATATATATATATATATATATATATATATATATATATATACTTTCAAAAGCATATACATAATAATATGTGTTTTCCACTTTTAATGAACTAGAATTTGCACAGTTGAAGTTATGCTTGTAATGGCATTCGTGATACATTCCTTGAGATGATTTATGTCTCATATCTTCACCTGATACACCATGGCCTTCAAGTGCCCCAAAGATAGCATCAAACGCATCTTCTATGGTATCTGAAACATAAAAATTATACATTATACATTTTCCTATGTATGGAAACTTATGGCCCAACATGTATACATGTATATATATATATATATATATATATATATATAGATATATAGATATATATATATATATATATATATATATAGATATATAGATATATAGATATATAGATATATTTCTCCCTAGGGTGTAACAGTAGCTTTAATAAAACATATAAAACAAGGCACTCAAGACATCATTTTACAAACTACTGCTTGTTGTAAATGCAGTGTAAACCTAAGATGTAACTTATACTAATACGACAGCATGAACTTTTTGACTGAGGAAAAGTTGTCCCTTGATATACAGTAGTTTCCCTTCATTTCCTCAGGCGATACCCCCTGCAGTGTGGGTTCCTTGCAGTGAAAGTCTGATTATCGTTGGGTCTGTGCATACAGTGCTGGATGCCCAGGAGGGCACAGCCTGAGGATATGTGGGAAAGTAAATTGATTTCTTGGAGGAACTGCTGCTGGCAAGAACAATCCTTCAAAAACATCAGCAAGATTTATATTGATAATACATCAGAGACCTACTTTGCCTTCTAAAAGTTTATTCCTGCTCTGCATAAACTTTAGGTGAATTCAGCTGCATTGCCTTAGTCTAATTAGCAGTTGATTGATCGTAATACAAGAATTTATGTAAATTCTGTAAACTGAAATCTTTGTAAAGCCATGCTGATTATAAAAAACTTGCCATGTGGTGCAGAGCATCAGCCTTGTCAGTTCAGTTACAAATTCAGCTGAAGCTCAGTCAGCTTATTAAGGAATTAATTCCTAAATTATGGATTAAACAGATATGTTTCTATGGGGATTTTTTTTTCTGAAATTTTGTGACAAAAATTATTTCCATTTGTTAAAGAACTGTAGTAGTCATGCAACACCAACAAAACTACATCAAACAGTAGCATCCTCAAAGGTCGCAACTTTACAAAGCAGATATGATTTGACCAATAATTCTCGAGATAAAGCAAAGTCTTCTAAGCCAAAGATGTTTTCAGATAGGAGCCCACGCTGTTCATTCAGGAACTGCCTGCTGTTCAAATCATAAATTATAAAGCCGTGGATCTGTTTGTGAGGCAGATGTCATGGATAACGAGTTCTAACTACCCTCTGAACTATTTCCACTTGTTTGAAAAAAATATTTTTCTGTGCTCGCTAGTTAAGCAAACCCTCAGAAGCACAACTATGAATGAGGTAATTACATGTAAAGATTGGGTGTCGTTCATGTTGACAACTGCTTCCTTCTCTAGTGAATGAATGGTAATAATACAATCAAATTCACACAGAGAAAGGAGTAGTTCTAATGTGTGCTAGAAATTTTCTTACTCCACCAAGGAATGCGGCAGAGTTATGTGATGATCAGTGTACGTTTGTCTGTTGGTCTGTCTGTCCATGTGCAACATTACTCAAAAATGAATTAATGGATTTGGATGAAATTATCAGGGAAAGTCAGAAATGACACAAGGACCATCTAGCGGCACGGCGTCACTGCAAGTATGACAACAAATGAACACTGCGGCAGCTCCCTGCTGACGACCACATGATTGTGATCCTACTACAGATCCACCGCTGCTGTCTTTACAATTTATCCGTCAGAAATGAAACAAGGAACAATTGATTAAATTGTGGGGGTGTTTCCGAGTCCCATCAATTCCCACCACTCGCTACATATTTAGGTCACGCGATTCGGCATCTGTATATAATGTACACATGCATAACACACGCCTGTGCTCAGCGCAAGGTCATTTTGTTTGTGGGTGCATCTATATTAAATGGTCACATTCTATGTTGCCGTTATTTCTGGCATTAATTTTTTCAAGATTTTAGCAGAAATGATACAACAACTGAACAGCCTTGGCTGAGTACTGCGCTCTCTGAGTGCTTTTCTTGTTGAATATGCGGCAGCAATGTTTTGTTTCTGATTTACTAAGACAGCAGCTTGTTGTGCAGTCAGCTCCTGGACTGAGGCTGGTAAAGCCCAGCAAGACCCACAGATCTCAGTAGGTACAGCTCTGCAGTGGGAACAAAAACAAACAAACAAAAAAAGTATTGCAGCCTTTGCTTATTTATTTTTGACTCTACCCCATTTACTATTCTTTTGTCCAAAAATAGTCAGATATACTGATAGTTACACATTTTAATGTAAGAATGGTTGATTATTCCAGTCCAGCCTTGTGGTCTGTTTACATCTGGACTTCAAAACTGACTGAGTTGCCTTGAGTGTTTTGATGAGGTGGTGATGGGGAGGAGGATGGGTGCATGAGCAGCAGCCTGAGAGGAATAATAACAAAATTATAATGAATTTAAAGAGGGGGGACAACGTGCTGATTGGCCCAAATTGCACGGGCATTCAGTGAATGAGAGGCATAACATAGAGATTGATTGTGGCGTGATTTTGACAGCGTGGCAAAACAAAAGTTATGGAGAAAATATTGTAGCGGGAATAGCACAAGTCAGAAGAGGAATGGTGAAAGAGTGTGAGTGAACAGATTTTACTTCTTGACCTCACGCTTAAGCTCAATAATTTGGGCGTGTTTTTGTAAACACAACAGCATAAAGAAGAGAGACAAAATCTGGAAATTATAAACATTCTGTCAACCTTTTACAGCACTTGATGACGTTTCTGATAGTTTTCAATTAAATGCATTAGATTCCAACCACCATGAGATCAAAAAACAAGGCAAAGTTCTGTTGCATAAACTTTGGATGATAAACAGCCATCATATAATTGATAATGGAGCCTCCCTCCATCACTCTCGTGGCCTCTGCGCAGGTCTTCCATGACACCCTGCTCTGCAGCTACTTGGGCCTCTTGCCTCCACTGTTCTCACCCACAGCTCTGCCCTGGTTGAGGCTACACCTGCAGGGGACTGGCTTTGCAGTCAAAATACACCTACAACCCCCATGTTCCCCACCACCTCCACCAAACATGAAAATGTGATAACTTCTCAGCTATATTCCCTAGTCCTAGGTCCAATATTGTTTACTCTATATTCCAAGCCTGACATTTCCACTTCAGTAGCAAAACGGTTACCATTTTGCTACCGAACACAGACCACAATTCAGATGACTATCTGAGACACCACTTGGGAAGTGACCGCTCAGTCAGAGTGGTCTTTCAGTATCTACTGTTCTTTAGCGTAACAATACAGTATTTTCAGAAAATACAGTATTGGCTCATCCCTACAGTGGCTGCTTATTTTAACTATGGCAGAATCCACAAGAACAAAACAAAAGTAATAAAATGAAGATAACATTTTGAGCAATTAAGAGCTAAACCAGCAACTTTGAAAAATGACAAAATAGCTTTAGTGTAAATGTTAACTTTTGTTCCGAAGGGAGACTCTCTTAGGGAGTCTTAGAGGTCAGAGTGAAGCAGAGAGAAGCTCTAGTTGAATGTAAATGTTTAGGATTTTGGTAAATAAAAAGGTACAATACTTGGATCTATAGCTAACCACAGCCTATGATGGAGCCTCGGACTGGTCAATGAGGAGCTATGTCAATTTCAAAGAGTTTGATATCCATCCGAAGACTAACTGGAGGCCGCTGCTTGAACTCAAGAAGATTTTAGCCATTAGAAGTATCCACCTGTATCCAGAAGGAAGAACACTCTATTTCAATTATATTCAATTCAGTGATATTTGTATACCACCAGTTCACAACATGAGTCAACTCAGTGCACTTCACATCATAAGGTAAAATTACAACTATAGTTCTTTTTCTCAGCTTTGATTCTGAGGAACCCTTGGGTCATTTGTGCACCAACACTGGAAATGCAACTTTAGAGTGAAGCAGGTGAGCAAAGATTCCCAGAAACAAGATCTATGCAGATTTGACTTGCATAGCTATTGAGAATAACTTTTCATTATTATAATTTCCAGTAGTCCAACAGTCCACAGCAATGTCCACACATAAAGGAGTATTTGTTTAAAACATAGCTTTTTTACACTTTAGCCTTTTGTCCATATGCAAATGCAGTTCTAGGGCACTGAAAACAGAGCTTTTAGAAAACCCCTTCCAAGGTGAAGATGTGCAGAATGTGCAAAATAGTACTGGTGGTAAAGTAGCAGGAGGCATTAGAATCGGTATCCAGATCATCCATATATTTTCAAATGTACTGTTTTACAAAAAAGCAGAAAAAAATAGTGAAGCATGTCATTATTTTTTGATAGAGAAGCCAAATTACAGTTATTTGCTTGCGTTCCTGAACAGAAAATTTGTTTCGGTGGTTGTATGTTATTCTTGATTAATTTCTGACTTTCTGAGAATTCCAGTGTGCTGGCTCAAGTTTGGGTATAAAAACTGATGATCTTGTAGTTGGTGGATAGTGAATGAGTGAACAGGGTTTATATGGCAGGAGGTGAGACAGTGGGAAGGTGTGGTCATCACTGCAGCTGTCTCTCATCAGTGCAATCAGCAGACTGTAGGCAGCTTGGGAGATGCAGGGAGCAGAGAGACATGACAGACAGATCAAGAGACAGGGAGAAGGAGGAAGAAAGAGAGAAAAAGGGGGAGAAGGAGGGAGAAGTAGAGCTGGAGCAGGGATTATGACATAACTGCTACTTCAGGAAAAAAATGCACACATAAGAGCACTGCACTGATACACTGTAAACTACGTGGACAGCAACGCTACAAAGATGGGATGAATTCCGAGTGCTGAGTGGAAGCGACACCTGGCTACACACCATTAGAGTTAATGTAACCCAAGGAGGAAGACATCCAGAAGGATAACTGAACTTCAGCACAGCTATTTCACAAATGCAAAAGAAAATTAAAGGCATCATCTCAAAGAAGTAAAGACGAGAGAACATCAAGCAACATTAGTTCCTGAGGAACTAAAGGAGGGTGAGTTACAGTAGATTTACAAATTTAGGGGTGGAGTAGTGGCTTATAGTCACAAAGTCATAGTATAATCAATTCAAACTTTTCCAGAACAACCAAGCAAATGCTGGGCTGAATGAGGATTAGCTGTTGAAATTATAGACTAATTAAGGTAGATTCACAAGGCTGAAGGTCAGCTGACTGAGGCATACTGACATATAAAAAGCAGACCAACCAGGACAAGGATCAGACTTGTTCCAGCACTTCTTCCAAAGCCTTGACACCAGTCCATGATTGGTTCTTCTTCAGTTCACTGTCAGTTCACACTCACTACTCCAAGCCTTGGAGATTCTACAAACCAGCTTTGTTCACATCAGTTAGATATTTGTTGAAATTGCGCAAATCTTTACATCCACCAACACTCTCACTATGAGAACCTACTTCTCAGTTTACATAAATTGTTTTTATATTAAAACGTAAATATGCAAGTCTGTGTTATTATATCTCATTCCATTTCATTGTTTTTCATGGCTAGATCAAGGGTGTCAAACTCATTTTAGTTCAGGGGCTACATGCAGCCCAATTTGATCTCAAGTGGGCTGATTAGAGCAAAATAACCCATAAATCACCACAGCTCCTACTTTTCCCTTTTAGTTCAAAAAGGTATATTTTTGAAAATGTTCACATTTAATGAACTATCTTCTTACAAAACATTATGATCATCCTGAAATTTCTTAAGAAAACTAAGTTCAATTTCAACAATATTATGCCTCAGTTGTTCATTTACACATTACAACCTACAGATCACAGTTTATCTACAAAGGCACAAAACATTTAGTCAGAGCTATCTGGAACTGAACAATGTAGTATTTTACTTTATGATCAAAACAACTTGTCAAGATCTAGAAATTATTTAAAATTTACTATTTTACAAATTTACAATTTACAGTTAATGTCTTCTTTGTAATTTTTACACTTTGCAAAGCGGGCCAAAATGGACCATCTGGCAGCCCGCGAGCTGTATGTTTGATACACCTGGTAAAAGTAATCGGAGTTGATGAGCCGAGGTGGTGACGTCATCAAGTATGCTGGTGTTCCAAATGGAGATTGACGACGTGTTCTCCCGTTCTTGGGAGTCTGTACTTGCAAGTCTGTACTTCGTATTAAGAAACGGCCAGCGCAGTTTGAATATTGTTGTGTTCCGCGAAAAACAGGCTGACGTGAAAACAATAGTTCAGCTCATTAGTTTCACGTAAACAGACCTTTTCCTCACAGTCACTTGTGGGAGGACTGGGGAGGACTTTGAGAAACACTGCATTACAGGAACATCTTTTCAAGAATGTTCTGTCACTGGCTCAGTAACATCTTAATGTTTTCTAAATGTTGCAATGAGAACAAGCTGTCCTTTGTCATTATTGGGGAAATGTACTTTTATGTGTTCCATTAACAACATCCCAAAACATCCTCAGAACACTGTAGGAAGATTATTCCAAGTTTGATAATGTGACATTGTAAGAACATTTTATAAAAAGTCATCTGAGGCCTTAATAACATCTGGAAAACATTTTTTGAATATTGGTTTGAGAATGTTCATTGAAAAATATTCCAAAAATAATCTGTGTTCCTGACAATGTCCTAGGCCATTATATTAACTTTATAGGAACCTTATTGGAAACAAAAAATATTCGTAAAACCTCTTTTGAACATTTGAGTAGAAAGTTGTCTTTACAAAATTTGTGGAACTTGGAGGTAATGTTAGCCAGTGTCATGGAAATCCTTTCTACTTGCCTCTTTGACTGTTTAAATGCTGTTTTCGTCCTTCCCTCTGTGTTATTTGTCCGGCAAGTTTTTCCCTTTAATCCATCTCTTTATCTTTTCTCTGTTCCATTTTATCCCCTCTTTCTTCCTCTCACTTGTTCCCGTTTGTCGTCATCTCCTCTGCTTTCTATCCATTAACCCCTGACCAGCCCCATCTACCACCACCAGCTGGATCCTCTCTGATCTCCACAGCAATGACGCACACTGTGTGTGTGTGTGTGTGTGTGTGTGTGTGTGTGTGTGTGTGTGTGTGTGTGTGTGTGTGTGTGTGTGTGTGTGTGTGTGTGTGTGTGTGTGTGTGTGTGTGTGTGTGTGTGTGTGTGTCTAACCCCTACCTGTTGGGCAGTGATGCGAGTGCAGCCAGCTTTTCTCCAGTAAACTCTGTCACCACAAGCTTCCTCAGACAGGGATACACAGAGCCAGTAAACACAAAAGAGCAAACAAACCTTTGTTGAGGTTTTGTAAGGTATGCCATTGCCCCCTAGAGAGTAAGTGCAGAAAGAAAAGGCTGGCATGGCCAAAAAAACTGGTTCTTTTTCACTTAAACTACATTGTAACATTTTATTTTACAGTACAAATTATTAAAGGCATAACAATGGCACAGACAAGCATACTGGGATCCTAACATTTTCTAGGCAATCACTACAATCAAGTCCTTGCAGCTTTTAACAAGACTTCTACCCTTCTCAACCTGTAGTTCAACCCTCCATTTTGAAGCAAATTGCTCCAATTTTCTCAGGACCTATGGGTGTCTATCACCAGCTAGTTTGAGCTCTTACATAGATATTGGATTAAAACCTGAAATAATAGCAGCCACTCCAGAACAGTCCATCATTTTCATTTCATCCATTCTTGGTGCTTGTAGATGCGTTTAGATACGTTTAGATACACATACACTACCAGTCAAAAGTTTGGACACACCTTCTCATTTGTGTTTTTTCTTTATTTTCATGACTATTTACATTGTAGATTCTCACTGAAGGCATCAAAACTATGAATGAACACATATGGAATTATGTAGTAAACAAAAAAGTGTGAAATAAGTCAAAACATGTTTTATATTTTACAGCTGTACAATCTTAAGTCATATTGTTGTGGCCTTCTTTTTTAATAAGTACATTATTTAATTTTTTTTTTTTTTTAGTAAAGCAATTAAAAATCAATATTTAATCTTTACATGGCATGCAGAGAGGAATCCAGTCATGATATGTGCAGATGCTCTGAAGAAATGAGGAGCTGGAAAAGTGGAAATGAAAGGAATGAGCTCAGAAAAAACAAGCAAAAAAAACAAGGATTAAAAATGTATTATGTATATATATATATATATATATATATATATATATATATATATATATATATATATATATATATATATATATATATATATATATATATATATATATATACTGTTGTCTGTAGGTGCAGCTACAGCGATTGTAGGGCTTTAAAGGTGTGTGAATATTGATTTTGGGAACATTTTCATATGGTCAAGGATTAAAAGAAGTTTGCTAGTATTGATTTTAGCTGTATAGGTGCATTAGACTGCTGCAGGGGAGGCACAGGAGGAGAGATGTGACACAAAGATACAACTAGTGCATACATGTGTTCTAATACAAGGTAATTATTGGAGTTTGAACCACAAATTGGTATGATTAAGGTATAAACTGTAAACATAACACCTAACACCTCAATGTGAGACTAATGAATTCAGTCTTTTCATAAAGTCACACAGCTATCAGAGGATATTCCCACAACACTGGCTAACATTACCTACAGGTTCTCCTATTTTTTTTTTATTTTTTTTTTTGAAGAAAATATTTTCATGTAATGTTCAAAGAATGTTTTAAGGATAATTGTGATTTCAAATCCGGTTTCTGTGGGAACAGAAGATAAATAAGACTTAATGATTTTACTACAACATTCAGAAGATGGAGGGTGTTTGGAGGATGTTGTCAGGGCCACATATTCTGTTACATAAAAACAACAACAGAAAAACCTTCTCAAATAATTCTGCAATAATCGAGGATGTTTCGGGGTTGTTCTTGAGTCAACACATTATAAAACATTCCTAGAACTCACAATGTTGTAGAATAACAAAGGAAATGACAGTCACATTGCAACATTTAGAAAACATTTGAAGAATGTTAGGACATAATGGTTTACCAGGGTGATTACCAAATATTTTTAGAACATCTTTAGAGAGCATTATTCTACCTTTAAGATAACATTCTGGTGGCCAAAAAAAGAGAAAATTCCTAGCTGCTTAAAACATCTCTAGAACTTTCAAACAGCAATTTTTGTTTGTAACCAATGGTTTCTTCATTTTTCCTTGATATTACAAATGCAACTTCACGCTAGTTCATACAGGGATGGAGTCAGGCCAGTCACAAGGTCCATGCTGTCCAATCGTAGTCAGTCCACTCTTCCGTATTAGTGGCTTATCACAGAGGCAGCGTTCATTCATGCTCTGTCTTCAGCCTTTTTCTCCTCCTCCCCAGCTTCCTCCTAGTTACAAGAAAGATCTGTGCATGTATAGATTTGCTTCCTATTCAGACTGTATTCTTTTCAAACATTGTCAATACCAGGCTGTGCCGATGGGTTTGTGATTTCAGGGACTGTGTGTGTCATGCTTAAGCAGATCGTTCCAGAGCATCACTCGAGCAGAGTCACCACCAAACACAAATGAATGTCAGTCTGAAATTAATGGTTAAAATCTGACAGTGTCCTGTCTGAAATATAAGTTGAGGAACTCTCAAAGTTCCTCAAAGCGAATAAGCAACAATGCATGTATCCGTACTTCATGATTATAGTTCATCACACACAGTCTTTCAGTATTTCAGGATTCGCAACTCTCAAATATATTAGGTTCATTTCCATGACAGTGAGAGTAGATCTGGATACCAGACACCAGAGCATTTCTTTATTCTTTCAAATCAAATTAAATCAAATTGAATCAAGCCAAAAGCCTTTATTGTCATTGTATGACAGTGCATACGACAAAATTGGGAACACTGCTCCATCTGGTGCATTTCAAAACATTTTAAAGAATAAAACAGAAGCAGAGAATATAACAACATAAATATAATAATATACTAAAATAGAAGAAATTTACAGGTCATGACTTGCGTCATGACTACAGGCAGATGGTTTGTCCTCAGAGATGGAGAGGAAGCCTCATTTGGCTCACCATAAGAGCTTAAATACATTCCCACAGAAGTCACTATGCATTCTAATGAGTTATATTTTTATCCCATCAGAGGTCATCTTCTGCAGAAGTCTCACACTTCAGGGTGCAATAAAAGCTGAGGCTTTCTGTTCAGATCCTTTATTGCTCTCCCACTGCTCAGACCTGTGAGGCTGGAGAGGACACCATACAGATAAGTGCTCTGCTTTCTGTTCTCTGGCCCTGTTTGACCCACTGCTATACTGGATCAGCAATTCTGTCACTGGCCAAATTTGTGTTGTAGAAGAAAAAAAAAAAGCTCAAACCTAGTGATCTGCGTATCACCGTGGAACACCTGGTCATCCAAGTTTTTTTGTTGTTGTTGCTTTTTCAATCATGTTATCATTTTCTACATTGCTTAAAAATCTTTGAGACATCAAAACTACTAAGCAACACATGTGGAGTTGGGCTGGAATGTTTCCATTTTGGTGATTTTTTGGGGGTGGGACTGTATGCTTGCTTGTTGCAGATGATGTGGTGGTCCTTCCGGCTTCATCAGGCTGTGACCTTCAAAATGCTATGGAACAGTTTGGAACAGCTGGGAGGAAGTTCTGCAGCTCAAAATCTGAGGCTACGATCATTTGCAGGGAATAAAGTGGAGAGTTGGTGCTGCATGTCAAGGAGTTCAAGAATTATGGGAGTATTTTTCTGAACTGTGGCCAAAAGAGCAAAATTGCAGTTACCAGGACTTTAAATAAGGTTCCTCCATGAGGTATGTTGACTCACACTCAGGGACAGCATGAGGAGCTCAGACAATAAGATAAGCTTAATGGTAAAAACACTGGACCTTCCCATTTAAAGGGAAACAACTGATGTGGTTTGGGCTTCCCTATCGGGGATTTCTGGATATCTGTAACTAGGAAAAGACCAAAGTGGTGACCCAGACTATATTATAAAGATTATATAATAATAATAATAATAATAATAATAATAATAATAATAATAATAATAATAATAATAATAATAATAATAATAATAATAATAATAATAATAATAATAGATTTTATTTGTAAGCGCCTTTCTTGACACCCAAGGTCACTTTACAGGAAAAACAAATACAACAGAACAGATAAAAAACATACAAAAAGATAAAATAAACCATACACAGACAAAAAAAAAAGGCATACATAAAGAAAGAGGCAGTTAGAGAGAATAAATATTCTTGAACAGATGAATTTTGAGTCTGGATTTGAAAAGAGGCCGAGAGTCAATGTCTCGAATGTCTGGTGGGAGTGCGGGTGGAGGAGGCGATGTGAAGGAGATCAGACAGATAGGGAGGGGTGAGGTTGTGGATGGCCTTTAATGTATACAGGAGGATTTTGAATTCTATTCTGGATTTGACAGGGAGCCAGTGGAGTTGCTGTAGGACAGGAGTGATGTGATGAAATGAGGGGGTTTTGGAGATGATGTGAGCAGCTGAATTCTGGACCAGTTGAAGATTATGGAGGGATTTGTGAGGGAGACCAAGGAGGAGAGAATTACAATGCACAACTGACTTCCCCTTTCGACATCACTTAGTTCTGCCCCTAGTTATGCTGCTGTAGGCCTAGGCTGCTGGGGAACCTCTCTGGATGCACTGAGCCCTTGTCTATCTACCTTTGTATTTAATATATATACCATTATTGCATTACATTCACTCTGTTTCTTCCTGTGTCCTTTCTCTGAGTGTCCCTGGTCCCAGAGCTGGATGCTTCAGATCTGTGGTTGTTCTCCCACCAACTGGCCTCTTCTCCATCATGTCCACTGTGGGATGCTGCTGCTGACCTTCCTCCAGCCCACTGCTTCCAGCTGCCCATTTCCACCAGTCTACTCTGCATCACGCTCACTATAATTGATATGCTCATCTACATACTACTTGAATTTTACTACCAGCTATACATATAATATATTTAATGCCAGAGTCTTACACCATAACAGTAAACTATGAATCAATTTCAATGTTAGCTTGTTCTTTGTACGTATCATGTAGCTTATCCTACATGTATCCAACTGTGTGTTATATGTTCCTTGTTCCCCACCCCCCTCTTCTCCCATCCCTCCCCCTCTCCACCCCTCTATGGCTTTACCTCTACCCTTCTACCTCTCTACCTCTTCTGTCCCTCTCAACCCATCGGCCAGCAGGCAGATGGATCCCCCCACATAAAGAGCCAGGTTCTGCTCAAGGTTTTTTTCCCTGTTAAAAAGGTGTTTTTCTTGCCACTGTTGCTTCAGGGCTGCTCTGGGGGTTCAGGCATATGGGTTCTGTAAAGCATCTTGAGACAATCTGACCTGTAAATGGCGCTATATGAATAAAATTGAATTGAATTTAATTGAATTGAATGCGGGAAGCAGCAAGGCTGTGGACCAGGATGGAGGTAGCATGGGGGGTGAGGGAGGGGCGGAGACGATTGATGTTCTTCTTCTCTGTGCAAGAAAGGTCTTGGGGTCCACCAGCAGCAGTTGGAGAAGATGGACGGGGATCAGGACACTGCGGCATCTTTGTTTAGATTGTATCCTCTCTGCAATCCAGAATACACAGATGAATAATGACAGGAAATAAAATTTTTAAAAAACTACATCAAGCTTTATATTGTACCAAATAACTGAAAACATCTCTTACTTAATCTGTTTACCCAAAGAGGTGTGGATTAAAGTTCGGATGACTCATCCTGCAGTCTCAGGGACAGATAATTTGATTGACATTTCATAACTAGCTGGTCATGTTCGGAGAGAGTCTTGCAAATATAGTGCTGATTGAAATTTTTGTCAATTTTCTTTACCGTAGATTAGTAATTAGTAATAATACAAAGCCCCCCAAACAATATT
The DNA here is from genome assembly GCF_022539595.1 of Amphiprion ocellaris. Lineage (NCBI taxonomy): Eukaryota > Metazoa > Chordata > Actinopteri > Pomacentridae > Amphiprion > Amphiprion ocellaris. Next base: position 27,115,236 of record NC_072778.1, on the reverse strand, counting down.
CTCTTCTCTATGGTTCAGTACACATGCCAATACAATCTGCCTCTCATTTAATTACACTTGAGCAAACAAGAATTTTTGCGGGGCACTTTGCTGGGACTTTAAGCCACAAGCTTCACATTTACTTGGAAAATGCTGTCCTTAATGTTTGCTTCACTCCTATAAAACATTGATTTGACAGCATTTTCAGATCCCTTGGGGTGTTTTTAGGGTGTTTTAGATGTTTTAGGATGGAGCCTGATGGGATCTAATGTTCAGTACATGGCCCTTAGAAACCTTCAACCTTCCAACACTGGATGTTTGAGGGCTTGTTAGGTTATTGTGTCCTAAATGGTTTATGGAATACATGTCCAGGTTATCCTGTTAAGGGGTTGTGGAGCAAATATTTTATGATCAGCTCCTTCTCACCTTAATTTCAGTATAGCTACTTCTGAAAGTTGGTTTGATTTAATATAATCCAAAACAACTTTATTTAGACACATGCACCGTGGGAGCATCATGTAATAGCTTGAAGCTTCAAAATCCACTTTAGTGTAATTTCTTTTCTCACTTTGTTTCTTTATTCCCTAAACCCATAAAGCTACACATGCAGTCCTGTCAGTTTGTTTCTTGGCAGCACAATACCTCAAAAACTACTTCAATGAAAATTTAGTAGAGGTGCAAAGGAAAAACTGATTTTAATGAGAGTTCATTATTAATCTCCGACAATATCTATCTGCTGGTTGTGAGCGCAGCTGCAGCTCTGCCTGGTTGTGATAGTAAAGCTGTCACATCATTCTCCTTCATCACCCCACACTGCAGAGGGCTTCCATAAACTGGCAGTGTGTTGTAACGTGTCAAATAACACACAAACTGCTCATATAGATTAGAAGAAAGAAAAGCATGTTGGGAGGAAACAACGGCTTTGGAGGGTTGTAAGGAAACACAAACCATATTATGAGGGCATGCACAAGTACTGCAAGGGAACACAAAGTACTCCTTAAAAATAATGACTATGAACTTTAAGGGGATCCATATTTATGAGATAGTTGCCAGTGGTATAAGATGTGAATAAGGGATGTGTCATGGTTGCAGTTGTAATCCCTTTGTGAATTTTAAAAAGTAGTCACCACATGTAAGGCACATTTCAGCCTATTATGTAAAAAGCCATAACTCCTGAACACATTGCACATGTGCAATCATATTTACATGATGCAAACACTGACTGCCCATGCAAAATATGCTGTTGGTCCTTCACATGATGTCAAAACAACTTCAACTCCCTGAGGCATGGACTCCACGGGTGCTCTGAATCTGCCCTGTGATATCTAGAACCAAGAGTTAGCTGTAGATCTTTAAAGTCCTAAAAGCCACAAGTTGGAGTCATTGCAAATGAACTTTCTCCAACAAATCCTCCAACACCCCATTGCCAGTTCATGGCTTGTATCTCCTGTAGTAGCAACTCATAATTTCCAACCAGCAACACCCCTCAAGCCTTGTTCTTCTGGAGATGCCCCATACAAGACATCTGGCAATGATAATTTGTCCATATCTTTCAATTTCCCATTTCCCAGACCTTGGCATGTGATGTTGCTATAAGGTTATCAACATTATTTGATTCACCTATGAGTGGTCAAAACATTTTGGTTCTGCATTATACACTAAGCAAATTGTATAAAGACTTCAATTATGTTTAAAGTAGTCGTGTTCCTTTGGTTACACATTCAAATGCACATAACAGAGTGGCTATGTGCTCCAGATAGAGGCAGTACTCTCCCTCTCCCTTCCTGAGCAATCAGCAGGTGCAGCTGGAGCAGGTGGCGGTAGGTGTTCAACATCAGCAATCAACTGATCTGGAGTGAGCAGGTGGGCGTGGTTCAATCATCTACTCCCTGGGCCATATAAGCAGACCTCACTCGATGGTGGACTGTGAACAAGCAACAGTCAGTTTGTATCTTTGTTCAGGTCAGTGGAAGCTGGCAGTTGTATTTTGCATTGATAGTTTTGTAGTGTACATTGGTTTCTGTATTCTCCGTAGGTCGTATAGTGTACGCTGTTTGGTTAGCTCTTGTAGTAGTGTTACCCTGCTTAGCGTACTTCATAGGTTTTTATAGTTACTCTGTTTAGCAGGGTTTTTTCTTGTAGTCATTGTGGTACTTGGTGTATACCTCTAGCTCTCCTACCTGGGTTTACCCTCTGTGGGTTAGTCATTCTGCACTAGTTACTTGCAGTTTTGTGTATTTTCTTAGCCAGCCTGCTAGAGAGTTTGGCTGTATTCTGGGTGACAGCACATAACTTTCGCTTGTAGTGTTTTCCTTAGTTTTGTAGTCCTGTATTATTGGATTCATTCTGTAAATAAAACCTTGTACTTTTAATTTTGTCATTTCTCATTCTCTTCGCGAGCCTCCTCAAGAACCATAAACGTGTCCCATTTCTAGCTCTTGTTCAAGCCTCAATATTCAAGAATTGGGTATCTGTTAAAAGTGATCATGATTGCCCATTACTTAGTCCACTGACACAAATTCATGGTAACATTAACCTGTTAGCATCCCGTGGGAGAGGTTTGCACCAAGTGATCTCCTTCAACTTCCATGCACTGCAAGTTTTATTTTTCTAGGATCTCTATACAAAGATTTTTATGGGGTTTCTTGGGGGGTCTTTTTACTTTCTACTTTGCTGTACTTTAAAAAGACAAAGCAGCTGATAACTGATACACTACTTATCTCTTATCCAAGGCCTCCAGTAGGAGCTCATCTTATGGCCGTTGCACAAATCTTACCATTTTCAACTGACACTGAAATAGAAATTGAAAGTTAAGTCAAAATGAAATAATGTAAGACTGCTGCCAGAGACCAACACTATTAAGTGCTACACTCACTGAACTGAAAAAACAAAAACATTGTAGCCCATTGAGCTGTATTTTGCTGACACATTAACTCTTGGTATGTATAGTTTGTCCCAGTACAAGTGTACTGCTTACAAGCATCTGTTTATTCCTTCCATAATTTACCTCACGCATCTTGTTCAGTCCGAATTCCAGACTCCTATCTTACACAAGTTTGGTCGTCTCAAACAGCACCACAGTTAATATAAGTTCAGTCTTTATTTGCATAGCTGTTAAATCCTAGCTGCTGTCTGAAAAGAGTTCAGCAACACTCATAATATTGCACAATAAAGTCAACAAATAGCATTGGCAAATTGTAGATCTTCATTCAAAATTTAAGAAAATAATCATTAAGGAGGATTTTCCTTTACTTGTGCAAGGCGACACCGAATGAACTTCCTTGTACCACAGTTGTTAAGGTGTTAAGTGGGTGCAGTCTGCAAATATGTGAAATGTTAACATGAAATTTGAACAAAATATACACTACCATTGAAAAGTTTGGGATCACTTAGAAATGTCCTTATTTTTGAAATAAAAGCATTTTTTCCAATGAAGATAACATTGAATTAATCAGAAATACAGCATTTCAACATTGTTAAATGACTGAATGGTAAATGACTATTCTACCTGGAAACAGCTGATTTTTAATGGAATATCTCCAGAGGAACATTTCCAGCAACCATCACGCCTGTGTTCTAATGCCACATATATGACTAATTTCCTCCTTTGAATAACTCCCACATCAACGTTGACATCATAATTGTAAGTGGCAAAGTGAGATTGTTCTGAAAGCTCAGCTATATGTGATAAATAGTGCGCTAAGTTCCGGCAGTAGCAAACAAAGGTAGTATAATGTTCACTGAAGAAATATGTCAATGTGTAAATGAACAATTAAAGTACGGCCACAAGATTGCGACTTGTGAAATAGCTTTTTAATTCCAATGTTTCCATCCTCGGGATTAAAAAAGTTGGATTCAGAACCCAATAAAGCCAAAAACATCTGTTAACACGGCTTTATGTTGTGTTTGGTCAGAACTGAAGTCTGTAGAATTACAAAAAAGATGCAACCCAACTAAAACTTTTTTTTTTAAAGTTCCTTTCCCTAAAGCAAAGACTGTGCATTTTTTTTTTCTTCAAGCCAAATGCTGCGGCAGGTGGCGTTCCTGATTGCATCCTTCTTTTTGGATTAAGGTGTTCTAAACGGTGACATCAGCTGTAAGCACCTTTTGTGACAATTTACTGAAACGTTGTACTGAGTTGAACTGACTCATCAGATGGCACAAAAAGGCTGACATGTGAGTGATCTAAAACATACTTGCAGTAACCTGTTTTTATTCTCTTAAATGAAGATGTTAATGGGCTGAAGAAGAACTGGACATGTTATGGACTTGGAAAGTTCACAGCCTGGTTCTCAGATCAGGCTCAATCTGCAGCACCTGTGAGATTGAGCTCAGCTGTGTGCTGTTGCCAATCAGCTGGGCGGGGATATAAGGAGGGATCACCCAACTGCTCAGTTAGTTGTGGATAGGCGACCTGGAAGGTTCGACACCATCAGTCGGCCTCCTTCTGGAAACCTGAGTGTCTTTGTGTCGTGTCAGTGCACAGAACCCAGTACTTCCTTGCCTATGTTTTGGGGAATGTTTTTCTTTTAAGGGGTCTTAGTTTTTGTTTGTTTTACCACCTTTGGTAGATATAGTGGTATTTAACAATACACTGTCCTCTTTTAGACCACAGAACCTTGTTTTCTGTTTGTGCAGTTTTTGTTAGTTTCACCTGTAAACAACCGTGGTTCATTTAGTTTGTCTGAGATAAGACGGGGTGAAATGTAACAGATGCGTCTTACTTTAGAGCACAGAGACAACTTGGGTGTGACTCACTCGCTGTTAGTCTCATAAACAATTTGTTAGTACAAGCACCAACTGCAGTCGCAATTGTCATCTGCCGGCTGCATTACAAAATAAATAAATAAAAGTGATTCTCTGCCTTTTTATTACAGGGAACAGAGAGCAAAGCCACTAAAATAGGCCAACTAGACAAGTAGTGAGTCACAAACAAGGGGCACGAATTAATGACAGAAAAATGGAAGTTCCATTACCATGAGCTACTTGATGTAGTGTGTTTCCTGCTTGTTTTTTCTCCGGGGGGGGGGAGATGGAATAAGAGCTATTTATCATTTTCTCTCTTTTGCTATGTCTCAATCTCTCTCTCTACAACTCTTCATCTCCATATTCCTCTCTGTGTCTGTCTCATCCCAAAGAGTAAAAGCTATTAACCATTTATCCATCTTCTCTTGATGGTCTTGTACTGCCTCCTCCATCTCTCACTCCGTCTTACTTTCCAGAGAGCCACGGCGCCAGAGGATCGAGACGACAGTCAGACACCCACACACTGTCCGGCTCCAAGCACAATCACCATCACCATTCACCTGATTTGTGTTTTTCATCCATGTAAATTAGCAAACACTCTTTGAGTGCGGAGGCGGCCCGGAATGCTTTTAATGCCGTGCTAAGTTGTCACGATGGCGGCGTAATGCTGCTAATGGGTTTGTGACAAGACCGTGTGAATAACTGTTGTGTAACGAGCAGTGCAGCTCTGTGCATGACTACAATGTGGCCAGAGATGGATCAGGAAACAACAAGCCCCGAAGCACAGACTCATAAGAGGACCCCCCCCATCCCTTCAAATAAAAGCAAGACAACCAGTCTGAAAGAGACACAAAATCACTATAAATGGCACAATTGGGCTTTGCATGACTTTGCATCTGGTAGTCGTCCTTTTGTCTCTCTATGGAACCATTTTGTTTTTTTTGTTGTTTTGTTTTTTTTCTCTTTATGCAATGATTGTACAAAGATCAGGGTTCCTTTTGCAGAAAAAACTAAAAACTAAGGGGAGGGGGCAATTGTTTTTTTTTTTTTTAATGTAATAGGAAATTTTTAATTTACATTTTCTAATTAAAAGTAATGAATTAAAATTTTGAACAAACCTAAAACCAGTCCCATAGGAATAAGAACTGCTGTTATTGAATTGCTGAGGGAGATATACTACACTGGATTAACAAACAGGGTTGAAAAATTATTAGGTGGGTATCATGTATGACATTCCCCGCAAAATAACAAAAACCGGGTAGATATCCCGCAGGCAGATATCCCAGAAGACAATGCCCGCAAAATAACAAACCAGTCTATGTGCTTCCACAAGAATTTATCTAAAATATATATGAACTTATTATTTTTATGTTGAACAAAACATAATCCTGCCAGATCGAAAGACAGTCAAATCTAATCAGTTGAGGATTGAATAGGCATTAAATGTATATACAATCGTAAGTGCAGATCATCCCTACTGACTTCAGGATGAATAAAAAAAGAGTCCAAACAACAGTGCTAGTAGTATAGCCACTTAGCTATCAATAGCTTAGGCTGGTTGGTATATGTCCATTTTGAGTCCTCAATAAAGGATTTGTCTTGCTGTGTCTGGCATCCAGTGAACTGGATCATGCGGCTGCGTTTTGAATCGGAGAGGATTCAACTCAGGCAAGAAGTTAAATTTTTTCACATTGGCATTTAGTGTCTTTAATAAAGCTTGTTGATGCGTGTCCATTAGGTACGAGAAGTTAATCAAAGAAACATGAATTTCTGCATTCGGGAACCTACTCTTGGCCACCCCCAGCAGTAACAAAAGTTGTTTCCAGGTGGTCGTCGTCATTTGCTTAGAAAGACAATTGTTTAGACCTGCAGACAATATCACCTTCTCAGTGTCGGGATTAGGAGTAAGTTTCTCCAACACTTTTTTCGGGTGATGAAAGTTGGCCCCTGGGAAGCTGTCCACCTTGGACTTTGTCATCCTGGAATGTTGGTATATGTGCTAGGTTTGAATCCCCTAGTACCACTATGAGCTTTATTACTGCCAAGGTCCAGTCACGAATCTTCCTATTCGTCTTCTGATGCACAAAGTGCTCCTGGTGGGCAGACAGAGCAGGCACCTGAGGTCGGTTCACACTATTGGTGTTTAGAGGGGACTCAGATTGAGATTCACTGTGATCATTATGATCGTTAGTGTTGTAGCCCATCGTCATCATTTCATGTCCACCTTGTGATTCTTTGACCCTTTGTGGTGTGCGCTCTGCCGCCACCCCAGGCTCCGGTGCATCTGGAAGAGAAGCAGGGAACATCAAATCATCTTGTGCTACAGCAACGTTGGAGAAAAAAGTAAGTGTTCTTTTAATTTCTTTTTTTGCTCCATCTAACCCATTGTTTTCTGTGTTTCCTACAGGTAGGTTTTCTATCTGGTGGGGAGGATCTGTGGCCCGGAAGCTGTTATTTTTCACGCCCTCTTCAGGTAAGTTGTCTTCCTGCGATGCAAGAGCAACCTCCCTGGGAGTCCTCACTTCAACCGATGCCTGAACCAGGAGCGGTTTTTTACGGGTCACATAGGGCCTACATTCCTCCTCCACCACTAGGCTTCCTAAGCCTAAAGGATGGTCAAGCTGCTTTGTGGTCTCTACAGGTAAGTGACTACCAGGAGGTGGTGATACATTTACCATTAAAATATGCTAAAAAGGTTTAAAAAATAAAAGAATAATTTAATTAAATATGAACAAGAAAAAGTGGTGCGGGGGGAGGTAGGTTTGGGAATAGGGTTAGAGGAAGCAATGAGAGAGGGGGGTTAGGGAATGGGAGGGTTTGGGTTATAAAAAGCCAATAAATGAAGGGGGTTAGTGTTAGGAAATGGAAGGAGTAAGGTTAGAAAGCACAAAAGAGGGAGGGGGGGTTAAGGTTAGGAAATAGAAGGGATAGGGTTGGAAGAAGCAAATAGGGGGGTTAGGGAATGGAAGGGGTAGGGTTAGGAGAATACATAGAATTTTAAAATTAGACAGATTTAAATACAAATTAAGTGGTCAACAGGTGGAACAAATGATGATTGGATAAGTGCTAAATTTGTAAAACATGCACGCGATTCAGGCCGGATTCCATGGAGGCCCTGGTGAAAAAAAAAAATGCATATTAAAAAGCATGCATAACACAGTAAGAACACCAGTATATACCAAGCCGTTAGTATCATTGATAATATTTACGATAAAGTGTTATTCAAAGCATAATTCGCTCCAGCCTGTATTCCAAGGTAATTCAGATTAAAAAGTTCTAGGTCATTAAATTTCATGGTTATGACCTGTGGGAAGAGGAAATTAGTGATAATAGTCCATTTCAAATACAGTTCAAAGGGTCATAGTCACCAATGATTGTAATCCTACAGGTCCAGTTGAGTGATCCAGTCTACCAGAGTCCGGTCCGAAGGGTTCTCTCAGCATGTTATTCTTTTTAATGACCACCCTTGTGCCTGCATGCAAATGTTGGAACAAAACAGTCATTATATTGACAGGACACCATCCTTACATCCTGGACTAAGTACTGCCTAAGACACTTGTAATTTAGCATAAAGAAACACAAATAAGTCAGAGGATTTGCTCCCAAGATGTTGTCTGGGTTATTTGACCTCCAGTCATGAAAATGATTACACAGTGCCAAGGGACACTGTGCAACAATTTTCAGGCCTTTTAGCTGAAGAATAACACAAAATTCCAATATTGAAAGTGTGCAAATATAGTGCAGAAGGTGAGACTGTTCTATGTGATTTAAACTGAAACAAGTCGCATCACTTTATCTAACATACATTTGTATGCTGGTAGCTGCTTTCAACTATTTTGCCTTCATCAAAAAAATATATATATTGTTTCCAGTTTACAGTTATGAAAAAATGCACATTCTTAAATTTCAGAGCTTGGAACTATCAAACGTGTTGCATTTTTTATTGATAATGAAGTAATTAATTGATTATCAAAATAGTTGCAGACTAATTTTCTTGCAGTCAGGTAACGGATTGATTGGTGCAGCTCTGTTTATGAAGAAATTCACATCTTATTTTGTCCAGTAAGCAATCCAAAAACTGTTCACAGATATTTTTGTTGCTCTGGTTTTGTCATTAGCACTGATGCCTCACAATGCATGTTGTAATGATTTCTGACCAGGTATTTTTCTGAACACTTTAACCACTACTTTAAGAAATTAGATTTTTTTTTTTATCCAAACAATATAACTTTAAAAAACAGTTCGTGATTCCCAGTGTAGGTACAGCCAAAATGATTCTCTCAGCAGAGCTCTACATCCAACAGGTCACTACATGTCATCTGCAGAACATCAGAGCATCATGTCTCTGGTCAGCTGTGCTGCCAGAGCAAATACAAGGCTTTTTATGATTACTTTTTGCAGATTTTTTGCTCTTGTTAGATAAGGAGAGCGACAGAGACAGTGAAAAGACAGCGGCAGACAGTTGATGACATGCAGCAGAAAGAATCAAAGCCAGGTTCCTGCAGTACGGACTTTGAACACGGTGTTCCTGCTACCAGTGAGCCTTCTGCAAATACAGGTTTCCAACATGTTTGACCTTCGTGACCATATTGTTGAAGCTAAGGGTGGCGACAATCACTTTAGCCTCATACCTTTACTCAGGAGCAGCTTCCATAAGTTCAGACAACACCATGTAGCAAAAATTCACACTCTGCAATTGCAGAGAGGCAGCTCATGTAAAGTATTGTTACAGGTTTATTAAAGAAGAAATTCACTGTCTTGATTTTGTAAGTGAGCATGAAAATCTTGGAAGGAATTTGTAGCTTTTGCTACTCAGCCAAGGAACGGTGGAGTTATGTGATGATCGGCGTCCATCTGTTTGTCTGTCTGTCTGTTAGCAACATTACTCAAAAATGGACAAACAGATTTGGATGAAATTTTCAGGGAAGGTCAGAAATGAGACAAGGACCAAGTGATTAGATTTTGGCAGTGATGCAGCTTATAGTCTGGATCCACGGATTTGTTAAATATTTCTGTATCATTGCAGGATAGCGGCACGGTGTCACTGTAACCATGACAACAAGTGAACGCTACGTCAGCTGCCTGCTGACGATCACATGATTGCGATCCTACTACAAATCAACTGCTATGGACTTATCCCTCGGAAATCATACAAGGAACAATTGATTAACTTGTGGGGGTGTTTCCGAGTCCCATCAATTTCCACCGCTCGCTACATATTTTGGTCACGTGAATCGGTATCCGTACATAACATACACATGCATAACACACGCCTATATACATAGGTACAGTACTTTCCAGGTAACATAGGCAGGGAAAGCATGCTGTATATAAACCCAGTCTGCGTAATCAGAGACTAGAATATCCAGTGATCATTCATTCTGATGAGTCGCCTCACTATTGGGAGCCTGCTGACAGAGATCAAAGACTGTCTCCAGACTCCACATCACTCCTCCTAAGATCTAGCTCTTTAGTTTATGCAATAAAGTCTGCAGACATGAGGATAGGGACATCAAGGAAAATATTCAGCCAGAATCACCTCCGTTAGGAAAAGTCACTTAAGTTTTCAGTGCTCTGCTGCAGGTTTCGTCTCCACTCTCGCTTTTTTTAATGGATGGTTTGGTTCTGGTGGAAAGCTCTCTAAATATAAATGGTGCCAGAGATGGGTTTTGTACCTTGTGCATGCTGGATGTTTAATGAGGTTGAGACTGAGGACTGTGTCAGAGAGGAGGTTTATAGTGATGAGTCATGGGAAAACCCTCAGTGAAGGGGTGATGTCAAAGAAGAATCTGAGGCCACAGCTCTCAATATGAACCTTCTTCTAGACCTTTGTTTTATTGATCAGCAGAGGAGGTTCGGAGAAATAAAGAAGGGCTGTGTGATTGATCTCTTATGCAGCTGGTAGAACATGTCACAAATCCCATATTGGATATTCCTGCCTACAATATAGAGCATATACAGTGAAGCAGAGGTGGAGTCAGTGGGGAGTTGGTCAATTTCTCTACAGTGAAACCAAAAACAGTTAAGGAACAGAAGAGTGGATCTGTGGAGACAAAGGTTGTGATCAGTTTAACACAAGTATAATTAATCACTCACAAATTGTTTTATTCATGGCTCCACAGGGTAACCTTTGCTTTTAGCTGTTGAGTTTCCAGAAAGTCACACATGTAAACAAACCAGCATGCAGGGTGGTCAGGTCAACCGGCAAGTATTCCCAGATGGAGATCCCTGATGCAGTTAGTAAAATGGCTCTTCCAGGTGGCTAATTTCCTTGTTTACTTTCAGGTAGACTCAAAAACAAACATTTAAAGTGATTTGTGTAAAAATCATGTTTTCAGGGAAGCTGCAGGGAGCTTAAATGTGTCACTCCAATATTCACAGCCTACATTCTGTTTCCCTGAATTTCTACATTGTAGGAGGAGAGTGCATGAACCAGAATTAGGATGCTGCATTAAGATGCAAAATGATCCCAAAATATTCAAGAATAGTGGGTAAAGTAAAACCTAAGAGCAAAGTCTGGAACAAATATGTAGCAGAAAGTTTATTTCTGCATTCTGTGCTGTTAGTGAAACATGGCTACTACGACATACTTGTATGACTAAAGTGGATGCAGCTTTATTGCACATCATTTCTGCTGCATCACATTTGGTAGAGTTTAGTATCGTTAAAAAGAGTCTTTACTGACTTATTGCCACAAAACTGTAATTCACTGTCTACTGTTGCCTAATCAACATTCCAAATTTATAAAGTCCATTTTTGTTGGGTAATGTTTCAGATCTCACTGCTGCCTGGTCACAGGGACAGATAGATTGAATATATTAAACTCTACTGCGTGTCTCTTACCCATAGAGCTCAAGGTTGTTCAGTTTGACTGTACAGTTGTGGAGCTGTTACTGATTGAAGAGATTGAAGTTTACACAACTAATGACTTAGAAACACCTCCGATTTCTCTGGTGGCCTGTTCCAGGGACCATGGCCCTCATGTTTGGAACTACTGGCTTAAATAATTACCCTCTTCAACACCTGGGTCATGCCAAAACATCTTCAGTCTTGAAAAGTTTGTATTTCACCCCTTTGTGGATGTTGTCAGTTTGTATTTTGGCAGTTATGGTGGAGCACACTGACAAACCAGAAGGAAACGGTTCATAAAAGCCACATACAATACGTCAACTCTGTATGTAATCTTGCTGCCTCTAATCTTCCTTCTTTGTCATCAAGGCACTTTGAAAATCACAGTTCTGCGGTTTGCTATGGCTGAAAGTTTCCCAAGCATCTCTCAGCTCTGTCCACACCCAGCATCACTAATCACAAATGGATGTTGCCTATTTTGGGGGACTATGTTGGAAATAGCTGCGTGGTAGAAATATGCGAAGCAATTTGGAACAGAGTCAGGTTTGTGCTTTTAATGTTTCATTTGCATTGTGGAAACTGATGCTATGCAGGCTTGAACTCACCATTAGATGCAGTGCTTGACAAATGAACACGAATGTTTCACTCGAGTTGGCAACAGCTACACTTGTTACCGCCGTTGCAATAAAACCTCTGCAAGTAAAAAGCCAGTAAGAGTACTTGATCAAACCATCTGTTAAACAAGCACAAATACCACCATCCACCACCCAGTGTGCTTGTTAGACTAATGGGGAACTGCTATGAACAAGCTGAGACCAAAGCCGTCTCCATGTAACTGAACAGTTAGCTTAGCTTGCCTCGTGTCTTTAAATTCAGGGCCTCCTGTAATGATAATGGTGTTGCTGTTGCAGCACCAGTGGCATTATTTAGTAATATTTATAATCGAAATCTATTCAAATCCTGTTGGAAATAAATTTTTCAAGATGATAAATTATTCATTTTGCAATGAAAAGCAGACAGAGTTTGAATAAATGGCCAACCAATAAAAAGTATGAATAAGATTATGAAACACATTTTAATAGCCAAATCATTGCTGCACCCTGACTAGAACAAAATATACACCTTAAAAAATGTTTTTAATATATTTCCATACCAAAAGCCAAAACTAAAACCCATTGTGAGGCGGCATTTAGGCACTATGGCCCCCACCTATGGAACAGCCTGCCGGAGAACCACAGGACTACAGACTGTCAATATTTTTAAAGAAGGTTACTAAAGACTCACCTTTTTAATCAGGCTTTTAACTGACCTTTTAAATCCTTCTGATGTTCTTTTCATTATTTATTTATTATCTTCTGTATTTTTACTCTTAACTTTTCACCCTTTTACGTCTATCTTATATTTTTAAGTTTTAGTTATTTAACTCCAGTGTTTCCTCGGGGGTCCTCCACACTGGGGGCTGTGTCTGGTCTGCAGCTGGGGGTGCTGTCCGTGGGTCCCTGGTTGGAGGTGGTTGGGGGACTCCCCACCTCGGTTTGTGGGTCCCCCTGTCTGTCGGGGTTGGGGGGTCAGCGGGTCCGGGTGTCAGGGCCCCTGGTGGTCATGGCCTGCAACTCCTCCCAGTGTGGACAACCCCAATGGTGGTGTTTTCCACGATCCTCAGGGCCATGCAGTGTCTCCCTGCTGTCAGTGGTGTGTGTGTGTGTGTGTGTGTGTGTGTGTGTGTGTGTGTGTGTGTGTGTGTGCATATATGTATATATGGAGGGAGGGATGAGTTTTCTTGTTTTTAATGTTTTTAAATGTAAAGCATTTTGTGTTGCATTTTAATTGTACAAAAAATGCTATATAAATAAAGTTTGATTTGTGTCTGAGAGACAGAACTCTTGCAGGACAACGAAGCTCAAAACAATCTAAAAGGCTTGGTGTAGTTTGCTTTCATTCTCATATATGAACAAATCCAAATCCAAGGCAATGAATCCAGTCACTGAAAGTAGCTATTTTCTTCATCAGACCCTCCTCGACTTTGCAACACACACCCACACTCCTCCTAATCTGCTCCTGCACGTTTACGTGGTAGCTTTTGGATTTCCTTTTGGTCTATCGGTTTAGTTAGACGTGGAGTACAGGTAATTGCATTCTGTCAGTAGGAATTCATTCCCATCATGTGTCCTTTCTTCCTTTCTGTAAGTCGTCATGTTTGGTCTCAGTGACACAGACAGGTCAGCTGTCAAGAGTGGAAGAAAAGAAACATGTTAAGACGCATTTTCTAAAATGAATAAATACATTTTCATAACTGTGAGTGTAACAGGGTCAGTAGTGCAGCAGGTGTGGGTGTGGGATAAATATATATAATGATTATGGTATTAGTAATATATAATATACCATATATTTTTGCTTTATTTCTCTTTTGTTTTTTTTATTGTTGTAATCGAACAAAGTTTGGTCTGCCTCTCAGTCATTGTGCGGAACCTTTGTTGGGGTCTCCTGTACCCTACATGCACTTTTAGCGCCCCACAACATCCTATAAGTGAGTTTTGCCCACCTTACATCTCCCCTTTTGTTATGTGTTCAGAGAAAGAGGTAAGCGGGGTTGTGTAGTTGTAATTTGTGTGTTTTAATGTCATATAATTCCACTTATGAGTTCACTTTCCGATTCTGATACGATTGTGCATTGTTCCATTTCTGTAGGAGCCCAAGTTTGTGAAACAGATGATTTTGTGTGGTTTTTTTTGTCAGCTGTGAAGGTATGTGTTCCATCGTGTACTATGTGCACTGAATGTTTCCCGCCTTACATGGTTGCCCTTTTGTTATGTGTTCAGAGAGAGAGGAGCACAAGTTTCTGAGATAGATGTTTTTTTGTTTTTTTTTGCCAACTGTGAAGGATAAAAGTAAACTGAGACTGCTTCCAAAGACATCTATGTGCCGGCTAGATCAGCACAACGCAGAGAAGAAAGCCACCCGTTACATGAACACATCCAAAACCATAAATTTCCCACTGTTACAAACCAGCGTTGTCCATTAGAAATGCTTTGCAAGTCGGTAATTTGCAGTAAAAAGCCTCAAAAAAACATTAAATGCCAGTAAATCTGTTTAGCGACTCAGTGCACACTATTCAGGTTATGAGATGGAGATGGCAGCAGCTGTATTCAGTAGTACTGGCTGAGAGCAAACGTTGGTGTAATTTGTAGCTCACAATCACCTCCATAGATGGAAAAGACAGCTGAAAAGTCTTCAGGATACAGTTCAAAATTGGAGTAAATTAGCAGTTTAAAAAAAACAGATGACAATAAATCTTAAATTCCAATTGAACAACACTAAATGATGACTATTAAAAGTTGCAGGACTCATGTCTGTTGATATGCAAAATCTGGCCCAATAAAATCTATCAGTGCTACACACAGAAAACAGCTGCACAACTTCATGGAGGACCTAAATTAAATCAGAAGTGTTGGACACATCAAACCATTAAAAGAAATTCTGATTCATTTCTCATTTAACAGTCAATAGGTGAGTGCTAAGCAACAAATGAATCTTATGGTAGCACTAGAGGGAAACAATGTGTCCTCTGGGAAGCATGTATGTTTGTTTCTCCACCAAGGCAGTTTGTCTGTCAGCAAAATTACACAAAAACTATGAGGCCAAATAGGTGGAATCATTACATCTTAGAGCAGACTTTTTTTTTTTTTAAATGTGAGCTAGATCATTGGCCTAGCTGGAGGACTGCACTTCTAGTTCAAAATGTCATGCCAGTGCCTCTATTAAATGTGGTAAAATGTTAGTTACAAATTTTTACTTGACAGTGCTGCTAGTGGGAGAGGAGACCGATTATCACTGTGGACCACCATGTTCAGAGAGTACCAAGATTGAAACAAGATACTATCTGTGATGCAACAGCTTTCAGCTGTCATAATGTACCAATGTATTATTTATTCAATCAAAGTAATATAAAATAAAGAAAAAAATTGTTTAGTGCACCATGGACACAGATGCAGAGAATCATGTGTTTCTTTTTTGATTCCCAGCAGAAAAAACAAAAAAGAAGAAAAACACAGGCTCTGGGATTGTGCCATCCTGGGACACAGTGCATATCATATAAGACTTTCTGTAGCTGTGTGACAGTGCTTGAGTGGAAGATTTATGCAGCAGCAGTGTAGAAAATCAAAGTTCTTATGTTTTGAGAACTGGCTGACCAGGATGTGGCTGAGTTACTTTAGACTTTCAGGGAAACCAAAGATAAAATAATGAGGTGTTTTTTCTCAGAACTGACTTTTTATCAAGTTGGTCAGTAAACTTCGGCATTGTGACAAGAGCTTAAATGTGAATAATTACTTTTTTTTAAAAAAGAAAGAAAGAAAGAAAAAAAACACGCTGTTAGATTTAAAGTGAAATGAAGCCTGTGTTGGCTTTTAGGTTGTTAATCAAAGAATGAAAAGAAAAGTTATCTTCTAACCTGGAGGGAAGAAACCAAGAAAGGACTGCATATTAAAGAGAAATTGAAGAAACGGATGACAGGAGAGAAGTTGGCAGAGACAAGAAAAAGAAAATGGGGAGAAGAGAAAGAGAGGGAATGGTAAAAGTGGAAATTAAAAAGAAATGAAAAGTGAAGAATTAAAGGAACAGAGAGCAAAAGATTGAAACATATGGAGTGAAACAGATTGAGAAGAGGCAGGAATGAAAACAGCAAATGAAACAAAAACAAAGTAAGAATGAGTAGAAGCAGGCAAAGTGGAAAAACACAGTAAGTCAGAAATGGTGAAGAAGGGAATAAAACACAATGAAAGAAAAGCCAATAACAAGGAATAAAAGAGTAGTGAGCAAAGAAAACACTGTGGATGACAAAATTTGAGACAAGAAATGGAGACAACAGAGGAAAGGATGGTAAGAGATGAAGGGAAATAGAAGAGGAATGAAGTAGAATCAACAGGTATAAAGGGAGAAACAGGCAAGTGAGATAAAGGAGAGAAGAAAGAAAGAAAAAATGAGATGACAAAGGCAAAGTATACAAGAAAAAATAAGAAAAACATTAAACAGACAGTGAAACAAAATTGAATGAAAAGTGGAGGAAATATTTTTTTAGAAACACTTGTAGGTACAGCGTCATATATTAAATCATGTGCAAATTGGACATCGGGAAGTTCAGAAATGTGTTCAGATGGTATTTCTTTCTTTTTTTTTACTAGATGTTTTAATAGATGTTTATCTGCCTGTATACAGATTACGTATTCATTAGACACTACCGTTAGAAAAGTTGGGGTCACTTAGAGATGTCCTTATTTTTGAAAGAAAAGCTTTTTTTTTTTTTTATTGAATATGACGTGAAGTTAATCAGAAATACAGCAACCATCACTCCTGTGTTCTAATGCTGCATTGTGTTAGCTAATGGTGTTGAAAGGCTCATTGATGATTAGAAAATCCTTGTACAATTATGTTAGCACATGAATGAAAGTGTCAGTTCTCATGGAAAACATGAAATTGCTTGGGTGACCCCAAACTTTTGAACAGTAGTGTACATTCAGTAGCTCATCTGAGCTGCAGCCACATTGTGGGTGAAGTCTGTAATAGCAGTTGGCAGCTGCCATCACTTTGAGAATATCCATTTCTTTATTAAATATGTTACGACTTGTTCCCCAAACATGGACTGAAAGAGAAAACTGGCCAGCAGTGCAGAGAATCAAAATCAGAAAAGCCTTTAATGCCAAGTGAGTTTGCACACACAAGGAATGTGACGTGGTGTATAGCAGTACTCAGCAACAAGCAACAACAGCAAACAATAAAAGAATAAAATTACAAATCTAAATCTGAGAACATCTAATTAAAAAATGGTATAAGAAGTATACATATAATCTGTTATTCATGGTTGGAAAAGGTGTTCACTTCAAGCTGAAGAAATAGTTTTTACCTGCACCTCCTCATCACGCATAGGTGTCTGTGGTGCATCGTTAACTCATTTAATCACCCACACAGTAAAAATATGGTTTTCAGACTGATTAGTACATGCTTTAATTGGATGAAACACACACATGTTGACACTAAGTCAATGACATTGTTACCTTTCAGGAACCAAGGACAGTATCTGCACACACAGCGGTCTTAGGTGTTCAAGAGCCTATTAAACTTCTGCTCACACTGATTCTCTGTATTCCCATATCAGTCGTAGACCACCTATACAGTAGTTTGTGCAACATCAGCTACATGTGTGTATTAGAAATATGCTCTGTATTAAAACAAACAAACAAGCTAAATTGATTTCATGTCCTCCAAAGTATTATCAGGATAGATAATCTATTACTTTCTGTATCCACTCAGGCTTCTCCCATGTCTATGACAAGATATGGGAATTCTCATTAATCTCTCACACACACACACACACACACTCACACTTTTCCAGCCCACAACTGAAAAAGTTGACCTGGTCACTAATGGAAACTTGGAGATGTAAAGCACTTTGACAGGTTCATATTGGCCAACAGCAAAGATTACAGTTATGAAGTCTAAATCTATTTGTGAACGCTTTGTGAACAGATTAGATACTCATCCTTTCTCCCAGAATGTCTGAGAGAAAGGCATTTGAAACTTACAGTTAAGTAGCTTTATTTCACCATGGACTATGTACTTGGACCATGTTCACATTAACTATCAGTCTTGGACTGGATAAATATCTCAGACAGCGAACATGCTGCTTTCAATCTGAACCCACATGAGAATGTTCGTTTTAGTGAAAATACTGAATATACTATAAAATGAAAAGGGAAGATTTAATTAATAATGAACAGTTATAGTGGCTGAACTTGAACTTGAATCTGATTTGGCAGAGCTGAACTGAGGGTGAAGTCGGCTTTTGACAGCTCTTCATGACTCCAAACTGATGTATACTACCAGTCAAAAGTTTGGACACAGGTTCTCATTTAATGATTTTTCTTTATTTTCATGGCTATTTACATTGTAGATTCTCATTGAAGGCATAAAAAAATATGAATGAACACATATGGAATTATGTAGTAAACAAAAGTGTGAAATAAGTCAAAACATGTTTTATATTTTAGATTCTTCAAAATAGCCACCCTTTGCTTTGATTGCTGCTTTGTACATTCTTTGCATTCTCTCAATGAGCTTCATGAGGTAGTCACCTGAAATGGTTTTCCAACAGTCTTAAAGGAGTTCCCAGAGATGCTGAGCACTTGTTGGCCTTTTTTCCTTCACTCTGTGGTCCATCTCATCCCAAAACATCTGGATTGGGTTTAGGTCAGGTGACTGTGGAGGTCAGGTCATCTGACCTAAGCAGCACTCCATCATCTCCTTCTTGGTCAAATAGCCCTTAAACAGCCTGGAGGTGTGTTCTTGCTTCATAATTTTAAAATCTACAGTATATATCTACAATGTAGAAAGTAGTAAAAATAGAGAAGTCACTGAATGAGATGATGTCTCCAAACTTTTGACTGCAAATGTACAAAGGTACTTCAAAAAATTTGTCAGAAGCAGCCGGTTATGGCTTTGAACTGCTGCCTCCATGCACCTTACTCCCTGTCTGACCTCTATGTCTTTCTCAGAGTGATGATGACCTCATATATGCCGTTGAGTATCTGGAGGCTCAAGATGACCTTCTTCTGCAAAGGCACAATGAAGCTTGAACATGTGAACCAAGTGCATGTAAGTTAAAGTAAACTATGCTGAAAAATAATGAAAGAACAATTTTTCTCATGTGCCTTTTTCTGAGAACTTCTCAAAATACCCTTGCTCCGCTTCAGCTGCAAAATCGAGCAGTACAACTTGTGTGAAATCAGTTGCTTGATGACATGTCTCTCTGGGAAGCTCTTTAATGTGCAAGAAAATAACCCTGACAACATCTTGGGAACAAATCCTCTGACTTATTTGTGTTCCTTGAAGCCAAATTACAATTGTCTTAGGCAGTGCTTAGTCCAGGATGTAAGAATGGTGTCCTGTCAATATAATGACTGTTTTGTTCCAACATTTGCTTGCAGGCACAAGGGTGGTCATTAAAAAGAATAACATGCTGAGAGAACCATGCAGGTCTGCCTTACTGCACGATCAATATCTTTAGCCAAATTTAAGAATTTAAGAGAAATAAAAGAAATAATTTAGAAGTCAATTATTTAATTATTTACAAATTATTTCTTTTTTAACTCAATTTTTCCAGCGGGGTTTCACTGACTAGCAATGTTCAGTGACACTCAAGCAGGTGTACAAGCGACACTTTTACTCATGCCAGCGCTCTCCATTAGTGCAGCTCACTCCACCAAGCAGTATTTGACTGAACTCAGATTTAATGTTGATGTGTTTATTATTGGAAGCATTTCTCTCAGCAGAATCAATGTCGCTGCTCAGCAGTTCCCTCAAAGATCAGAGCCTCCAAATCCAATCCATTTACGACCATTAATCTTGTTTTCAATCCCTTGACACAAGTGGCTCTGATTGAATTGGGTTTTCAGACTGAAGCCTGTCTCAGAATGCACTGAGTAAAATGCTGGAACATATCTGGAAATGTAACCTAC
This sequence comes from Amphiprion ocellaris, assembly GCF_022539595.1. NCBI lineage: Eukaryota > Metazoa > Chordata > Actinopteri > Pomacentridae > Amphiprion > Amphiprion ocellaris. The sequence continues at coordinate 27,095,152 of NC_072778.1, read as the reverse complement.
TAAACACACATTTAACGTGTTAACCATGGCTCACTTATGAATATGTTTTTCATCACACGTGTATCACTTTGAGTACAAATGTCCTTCCTTAGCAAAGGAAATTACCATTATGCTTGACTGAAAAGACCTAAGACCTGTTTTTTGCATATTAGTATCAGCTGTAATTTAGCTTGGACCTTTGTACGTCTAATTCATGTCAGTCTCTTTTAATATAAAACAAAAGCCTTTAATTTTTTATTTTAATTTTTTTCATGTAGAATGTGACTGAAAAAATGACAGAAACGCAGACAGACTTTTGACATTCCTTTTTCATTCCTAGGTCCTAATGTCAGCTGAAATAACGGTGTACTTATTTCATTTATGTTCCCTTTTTCTAATGATGTCAGATCGCTATGCAGAAGCGCAAGCACATTATTCATACGGCCATTAGCCTCCTCTTTGACTCTCACTATTATAGACACATGGAGAGCAGCAGGAGGCCCACAGTCACCTGTGGACTCAGCAGGGACTGTGTGTTTAGTCATAGTATAGATGTGAATAAGACGCCTAAGAAGTGCGTGCGTGCGTGCGTGCTCACCCATGTGAAAAGTGCTTCTTGTGTGTCCATTTGCAAGTGTGGACACTGTTACTCACTAGAGTGTGTGCATATTGTTGATTCATATCAACACAGCATCCGTCTGTCAAGCATACGGCGCATGACAGCCCTGCGCTCAACCTGATCTCTCTGTCTCACACACACACACACACACACACACACACACACACACACACACACACACAATCACACACACACACAATCACAAACAGACACACACTCTCGCTGTGCTCCCCACGAATCCACAGACGTCAAGTGGAACACAGCCGAATGTTTCCTTACTATCTTTACACCCAGAAACACACACATACACATTATGGACATGCTAAACAAAGTAACACACACACACACACACACACACACACACGAACAAAGCAGAACACAAGCGCAGGGGCAACCAAGCTAAGAGCGCAGCCAATTAGCCTGACCATCTGTTATGAAGGCTAGTATACTACCGTGTGTGTGTGTGTGTGTGTGTGTGTGTGTGTGTGTGTGTGTGTGTGTGTGTGTGTGTGTGTGTGTGTGTGTGTGTGTGTGTGTGTGTGTGTGTGTGTGTGTGTCTGTGTGCCTGTGTGTGATGGAAGAATGTAACTGTCAAATGTCCAGCTACTCCTTCCTGCTAAGAGGGTCAGAGACAGGAAAATAGCAAGAGTGGAGGTGAAAGGTAGAGACAGATGTGAGATGGTGTAATGGAGTCTGAAGAGATAACTGCACTTGAAGAAAAGAAGAGGAGGAGGAGGATGTAATGTATGACCTGGATGCAGGATGCTTTAAAGACTGATGGTACAGTTTCAACTTTCAAAGAACATTAGACGATGAAATTCATTAATTTTGACCTGTGTTTTTGCCACTGAATTATGCAGATGACTAAATAGATAGCCGGCGGCAGAGTTTTTTTTTTTTCTTTTAGCATCTTTTGCAGCAGTAGCAGTTGGGGGTAAACAGTCCATGTTTTTCAAAGATTCCTGCTGTGATTCTAATGCAGGTTGCGTATTTCTATTTTCTTCATGTTTATTCTTCATTCAAGCAATCAGCAGTGCTAACAAGAACTTTGATGTAAGTGAATGAATGTAGGTCATCCATGTGTCCTGTCTGCTATTTTGACAATAGCTGCAGTTGTCATCTGATCAGTTGGCTCAAGGACATTACCAAGTTTGTTACGAAGTCATTGCAGTGTAAATTACATATATGTGATATGTGTAATATGTAAAAAGTTCATGCAATAGTGATATATCATGACACTAGGGCATTTAAGTAGAAGCATGCAATAGTGATTTCCTCATCTCAAATTATTTATTTAAACAATGGCAACAACAGTGGTTGGTATTTCACAACAAACAATGACAATATCAATAGAAAACAGCATGCCTTCATTCACACGAAAAACATCACTCATCAACATGGTTAAAATATTCCATTAAAGCTGCCCTAATGTCAGATCCTTCTTGATTGCCATGGGTAGGTAATGGTTGGACAGAAGGCTGAACGTCAACATGTGTGTGTGTGTCGAAGCTCCTCAACAATGTTATCTCCATGTTCCTCACAAATATCGTGAAGTACACAGCAGGTCAGTGCCATTTTCTTGCTCAGCTCCAGCTTACAGTCATTTCTTTTCAGGAGGCATCTCCATCGTCCTTTTAATCTCCCAAAAGCCATTTCTATCACAGATCATGCACTGCTCAGCCTGTAGTTGTAAGTGTGCTGTTCAGGAGTCAGTCTGCCAGTGTCAGAAAATGGCTTCATGAGCCACTTGAGCATGGGGTAGGCTGGGTCACCAATAAGGTAATGTCCAACATCACAGCCAGAGATGGTCATTTTGTTTTGCCCCAGTACTTGGCCATCACTTAAAATGTTCCACAAATGTGACTGTTTAAGTATTCTAACATCATGTACACTCCCTGGAAAGCCAACACACACATCCCAGAAAAGTCCTTTGCCATCCACAACTGCCTGCAGAACAACTGAATGCCATCCTCTGCGGTTGTAGTAGTCCTCTGGATAACCTTCTGGTGCAATTATTGGCAGCTGGCTGCCATCTATTGCACCCACACACTGTGGCGCTCTCCAACTTTTTTTAAAAAAAATTGGCTATTTCTACAAATTTGGTGGCATCAGGAGTCGTGATGTGTACAGGAAGAAGCACATCGACGACTGCATTACAAAATTTCTGGACACAGTTGAACACAGTGCTCAGGCCTACTCCAAAAAGATGGCCGATGGTCCTGTATTCACTGCCGGTAGCCAGCTTCCAGATGGCAATCACAATCCACTTTTGGACTGGGACGCACAAGCGCTAGTTTGTGTCCTTTTTCGCCAAGATGTCTCTGGTCCAGTCGCAGATGTACTGGAATGACTCCCGGGACACGAGAAAGTTTTGTACAAACTGTTGCACGCTGAAATCCGGGACAATTGTGTCCCACCAGTAGCGTGATTGTGGATGTGCCCAAACAACAGGCGATCTCCACCTCATGATCTGCCTTAACAACATCTACAAAGACAAACATAGATATTATCATCAACTTATTGAGCTTGTTTAACCGCTAAGTAATCAATGCAAGAGTAGTCGAAGCTAAGTAGCCAAGCTAATGCTAATGTCACGCTAGGTGAGGATAAAAGAATACCAGCAATGTATTTGTTTCCACTGTTAAAAAGAATGAAGTGCAGTCCTTGTTTAATTTAAAATATATTTTATTTCTGAAACCAAAGTAAAATAATAAAAGCAAATAAAATAGAGGCCCCCGGTTAAAAGACGTTTTAAAAAAAGTCCCAGTAATAAAAAGGAAGTCACTTAATGATCCATGGGCAATGTTATGCTCCTTCTGTGGCACGGTTGGGCCTCCATACAGCGTCTCTTGTTTCTGCTTGCGCTGCTCCGCTTTGCAGCTGCGCGGCTCGGTCTAGTTCCTGGCCGTCCCGTACGTCCCACTCCTGGGACAAACCCTTCAAATGCATTTTTTTTCCCTTATTCCTCGTGAAAAGTATCAGCATCTAAAGATTACAGAAAGTCACTGGAATCTGGATTTTCCTGTTCAGAGATCAAATTACATTGTGAAAAACAATCTTAAGCCTTGAACAACTTGTGGATTTCGCCAGGGTACAGCAAAGTCTGGTGGGACAAACAATTTGGCTCTGTGTAATGAGTCAAGTCCAAGTGCTTATTTGTTCGAATGAGACTTAATTTAAATGCACAATAGCACGCTGTTAGGAAGGGCATTGTGTGTGCTACTGTGAGTTTGTACATAAGGAAGGAGGTGTGGGTCTGCAGAGCAATGAAGGCAGAAAGTGAAATATTAAATATTCAATGTGAGAGTTTTTAATTGGTCTCAGTGATGAAAAGACAGCTAGATTAAGGTAGTAATGCATTTGCCTCCAGTAGGCAGAACTGAATTTAACCTCTGACTGTGAAAGTGTTTACAGACTGCATTACAGTAAGTGTGAAAATGCAGAATCACATGTGCAGAAACAAAAACACTGATCGACATCCAAAGCACCCAAAGACTGATATACACACTCTTCTTCTTTGTCATAGAGTTCCACTGTCTTCCAAAAACAAACAAACAAAAAAAAAACTTTGAGCCAGAATGTGCGTCATTACCTGGAATATAAACTCTGCAGTTTAAGTTAATCCCACAAACAGTGATGTACAAAAGTCTGACACCATTGAAACTCTGTTACTTTTAAGTAAACCTGGAAATAATAAGTTCGTACATGTTAAAGTGAAAAAGAAACTTTCTTGTCTGCACTATAAATAGGTCATGATTAAGAAGATGTAGTGGGTCAGATAACTGCAACTATCAAAAGAATCATTCATTTTGTGGTACAAGCATCAAAATTAGCTCCACAATAAGGTAGTTTTTCATAACAGAATGTTAACAATACACATTTTGCAAAATATGATATGCAATCCCATCAAGTGCATTTTCTATTCCGTTATGACTTTGCATTAAAATGATTTTACTATATTTGGAAGGTTTGTGGATGTTTTCTGTTGCCAAAATTGAATTCTAAAATTTCAATAATGTTTAAAATGATGTTAATATCATAAAAAATTGGATAACAAAGAAACAATTTCCGAAAAATCCAAAAAATATAGTACCAATGTCAGTCATCTTGGAAATGGCTGCCATTTAGAATTTCGCTTGGCTAACATTTCATTTTTAAATGGGGGTAATGCATATGGCAAATGCGATGCATGTAAGACAATTTGATTGATTTTTCAGTTATCTGCATTTGAGGGACACTTCGAATCCCAAAAATACTATAGTTCATCTGTCAGAAATAAACACTTGATTTGTTATCCCACATCCTCATGTTGAAATCACTTAGTTCATGCCACATGTTAAATGGTACTACACATTCCTTTCTGTATATTTTAACCGCTGCAACAAAATCACAAAAATAGAACTCATTGATGACAGTAAACTCACAATCCAACTGCAATGACAATTTAGGTGAAACAACAAAAGCAACAACAAGAAAGTTAGACTTTTATTACTGACGACATACTGAAAATCTAGAGCAGTAACTACCTGGGAAGTGAGGTCCCACGGGAAGTTGTATTGTCAGGGGAGGTAAGTTATCAACTGCAAACAGGAAGGTGTCCTCAGGATTGTCTTCCATTGCTACACATCTTTTTCTGCTGGCTTTCGACGGTAATTCACAGCGTTTGCTCCTATATGCCTTCAGCAAAGATCTGTCACCAGAACAACAGCAAAGTCCACAAGGAATAAAAAAAGTTTAGACTAAGCACAAGTCTTATTATTAAGTAGCTGACGAAGATCTGCAACCCCAGCCACCCCAATCCAACCAATTCCTGTCACTATGCCCACTGAAATCTCATGTGGACTGTAAGCTACCAGCAGTCCATTAAACCTGATGACTTTTGTGACTCTTCGGTCCCCAAAGGTCTGTGCACACTCTGTGACTTTGCCTTTTCCCAAAGGAGAGCCGACAATTGTAAGAGAAAGGTGAAGAAGTCTTTGGCTGTTACACCAAAACTATGTTCCGACAAAGATCACACAAAAAAAGAAGTTTGTGTCACTTTTGTTAGAAACTTTGCACTAAACATGACTGCTGCTCCTCCACCCTAGGTCCATAAAGCAAGCAGTCAGAAGCGATGCATGAACTGACATGGAACACACTAATGCCTGATAACTCTGATTCTATGCATTGACTGCTCATAGTCTGTCAAGACAGCAGACTGCCATTTATACAGGAAACAAACCAACAGCTGTTCTCAGTACAACCAGGCTAGAATTAACCGGCGAAGAGGCCAAAGCTCAGTCATTAAAATACAATGGGTTATGGACACTGCAGGGCTTGCAACATGCATTAATAAGCTAAAAAGAAAAAAAGGAAATACTGTGACAATTCGTACACAAACAACAGTGGGATGGAGCATTACTAATTGCAGCGTAAACAGAAAATAAGCTGAATAAGCACCTCAGAGGTTGTAACCCCGACATGCACAAAGGCAAAAAGAAGTTTGACTGAAATTGGTGAACTCGTGGTGCCTTGTAAATTGGTCTATCCTGGAGAGCAAAGTCTATGTGCAGCCTGAAGCAGAACCTTATCCATCGTGAAAGCCCCTCGAAGACTACAGCAGTCCATCAAATGGAAAGAAGAGATCGTCACAGACAACAGAGGGACCAAGATGAAAGCCACAGACAAGAAAAGAGGGAGAAGACGGCAGACAACATGGTTTACTATGAATAATACGTACTGAAGCCATGGCATTCTGCATCACCCACTGCTCCTCCACCACTCATCCACCCATGTCATCTTTCCATGGCTGACACTTCTAAGCTTTGACATACTCCATTCTCCACCTTCCATCCAGCCCAAACATCCTTCCCCTCTTTTTCTTCAACATTCCCCTCAGGTCCTGGGAGAAATCATGCCAAATCACTGTCTACGATGTGGAAAAAAGGTGATGCAAAGTCCATTTGTCCTTTCCTCCAATCGCCCAGCCATCCCCCAGGTCCCACGAGAAAACACTGTTTGTTATTCATGCGTCAGGTTTGCGACCATATGCATGCATTCTTCTACAAGCTGATGTGTATATGGTGGAGGTAAGGCCAAGGTGAGGCTCCACGGTTTCAAACGGGAGAGAAGATGGTAATGAAGTCCGGAAAATGTCTGAAACCCAGACTAAAGCATGGAGGGGTGCAGAGAATGAGAAAGAAACGGGGGAAGGTTTAGGATTCAGGACATGATGGACAACCTGGGAGACGAGTGAAGGGGTCTTACATCTTGTTCACTCTTGCTGCAGTGTGTTGCAGGGCTTCAACCACAGTACAACAGTGCCATCATGTGTCTCAAAGCTGTCCAACAAGCTCTTTTCTGTAGTGTCCCCTGCTGAAGCTGCAAAATGTTACAGGTTTGATATACTCCAGGGATGATGACGTATGCAAGACAAGAGGGAAGAAGGAGGTTTCCAAGCACAGAAGAGGATAGCACAGTTGCCAAAGCAGGATTTAACAATAAAAAGCACTTTATGCTCAAATATCCATCAAAAGGCAGCATACAGTTTGATAAGCTGTAGCTTTGCTCCATAATTTGTAACAACAATGCTTGGCTCTTTTATCAAACCACCCACCATAACTCTGTCCTTAGAGATATGTCCCCATTATTATCCAAAAAATTGTGAGTGTTTCAGAACATTATTTAACTGCAGCAGTTATTAGAAAATATGTTTTGCTGTTTATTTGTTTTCTTTTCTAGTCACTTATCTTTGCTGGTGCTAAAAGCTTCTGCACCCTCTAACTTAAGGAAACAAATAAACAGTATATAGAAAGGAATGCTGCCACACGAGAAAACACGACCAAACATAGAAGCTTTCTGCAAAAAAAGAACACAACTCCACATAGAAATGCACTGCAAAAGCAGAAAGCAGCAGCCAGCAAATACATTCCATTGGAAAAAAATAATACATTTGTTTGCATTAATATATTGAAGTCTGACACTAGATGCGGAAGTGAGATCTAAATCGCTATTGGCAGAACGGATCTAGATACCCTCTAGTGGGCAGGCGGACGAACTACAAGGAACAAGAAAACACAATAAGTAGATCCATGTATGGTGATACAAAGGCAGGAATACTAAATAAAACACAAATCCACTAAACAGGAAACTATTAACAAGAGTACTCGACTAACAGTAATCCACATGAAAATTTACCAAAAATTAACTAACCCTACTTATGGCACCTCCATTCAGCACTCAGAGGGAAAACCAACAATTTCCACAGCACAATCTTTAGAGCTGTTAGGACAGTAACCAAATTGAAACACTTGTAAATTAAGGTCCACTATTTCAGTTGGCAAAGATCATTGAAGAACAGCATTGTTTCCTTAAAGTGAAATCTCACTGATCTGAGATCAAAGGAAACTACCAGCTGTGGGGGTTGGAGGCATTTCCATAGGTTAACTTGTCCGATCCTTTGTTACCTGTAGGTCCTTTCACTGAGAGCATGCCAAGTTTCACATCTTCACTCTCCAACCCTTCTATTGCCGCGTTTCCTTTAGGACCTACTCAGCGCAGCACGGCTCGGCTCATCTTTCTTTGTGAGCTTTTCCATCAGGACTAGTGCCTGGTACCAGGCACTATTTTCAGTACCTTCTCGGCTGAAGTTCCAAGCGAGATGAAGTGAGCCGAGATGTGATGTCTACATAGTGCAGGCCACTGATTGGACAAGGAGTGACAACAGACGAGAGCGACTCCTGCACGGAAACCAAACCCGGACCTTTTAAAACAACTGGCAACGGCGACGGTATGCTCTCTGCTCTAGTCACACATTTAGGTCAAATATGGAAAGCAAAAACGTCCCATGGTCTAACCATGAGGTCCAGACGTTTCTATCTGTGGTGACGGACCAGAGAATACAGAGGGAGCTGGATGGTGCCACTTGGAATCAGAAGATATATCAGGAGATCTCCAAGCGGATGGTCGCCTGTGGATACAACAGGTCGAAGAAGCAGTGTCAGGAGAAATTAAAAATGAATTGACTGTGGTCTTCAGCTGAGGTTCAGGGAAAGTTAGATGGAGCCACCAGGACGAAGCCCATCTTCCAAGGAATCCAGCGGGAGATGGAGGCACAGGGCTACCAGCGAAGCCTTGACCAGCTGCTTAACAAACTTAAAAAGTTTTAAAAAAAAAAAAAAAAAAAAAAAAAAAAAGAGTACAGAGACCAGAGGAGGGAGCTGGGACGAAGCGGCAGCGGAAGGCCAAAGAAGAGTCCGCATTTTGAGTTACTGGACTCTGTTCTTGGAGACCGGCCGGCTAACCAAGCCAGAGGGGCCCTGAACTCAGCCACAGCCATGCTGGAGTCGAGGCCGCAGGACATGCAGACACCCACTCCTGAAACTGATAAGTCTTATTTCTCATCGGCTGTAAACCCGCTAAGAATATGCCAGCTACAGTAGTCCCACATGAATATTATGAACGTTGCGCCAGCTAACGTAGGATGGACACAGGATCAGTGATCGGAGGTTGGCTATTGTTTGCTAGCGAGTTAGCCAACAATGAAACAAGGCCCAAGTGGAACCTGAGAAAAGCAGCAGCAGTATTTCGTTTCTCGCCAAGATGTCTCTGGTCCAGTTGCAGATGTACTGGAATGACTCCCAGGACACATGGAAGTTTTGCACAAACTGTTGTGTGCTGAAATCCGGGACAATTGTGCCCCATCAGCAGCGTGATTGTGGATGTGCCCAGGCAACAGATGATCTCCACCTCATAATCACCAAGCATCTTTCATAATTGTCTTTTTTCTCAAACGTAGTCGCCGGTGAGCTCCACGGCGATGCTGATGGGTAATCCCTAACAGAAGGTTTTGCTGTTCGCAGATCGCACAGAAGACTAGAAAAGCCAGGAACATCACTCCAACAAAGTCCTCCATTGTTGTTGTGTGGGCTTCCGTACAGCTACGTACGCAGTGACGTACTGACATTTTGCAGTGATACAATGACATGGCTCTAGCTTGGCTCCTTGCCAATGGAAAAGCAAACCGGTTTTGGGGGGGTACGAGATTTGACATCCACCTAAACACAGACTGTGGCAGAATCTCCATCCTGATATTAATGGATCTCAGTGCTACTGTTACTAAACCAATTGGAGAAGTGGGTGGGACTCTCTGGCACAGTACTAGATTGGCTTCCTTCTTAGCTGAAGGACAGGGACTACTTTGTGTCAATAGGCAACTTTAAATCGGAGCAGAAGAAAATTATATGTGGAGTTCCCCAAGACTAAAAAAGTTGATCACATCACTCCAGTTTTGAGGTCTTTGCACTGGCTTCTGGTCTTTCAGAGGATAGACTTTAAAATACTTTTGTTAGCTTAAAAAGCTCTGAATGATTTAGGACCCAAGTACATCAGTGACTTCCTTTTACCAGATGAACCATCCAGATTGTTCAGGTCCTCTGGTACAGGTCTGCTCTGTCCCCATAGTCAGAACCAAAAATGGAGAAGCAGCTTTCAGCGTCTATGCTCCACACATCTGGAACAAACTTCCTGAAAACTGCAGGTCTGCTGAAATGCTGACCTCATTTAAATCAAGGTTAAAGATCTATTTATTTGTATAAGGCAGACAGATATACCTGTTGCCTTTGATTGACCATCTTAATACCAGTACTGCTCTGTTACGCTTATACTGCACTGTAACTTTAAGTGATTTTATTTTATTTTTTAACGGAGTTTTAATTTCGTTTTTATGATAATAAAGTTTCATGTTGTTTTTATTGCTTAAATTCTGTTTTACTTCTATCTTTCTAACATATGCTTTTAATGTCTGCTTTTTAAATCATCTTTGTTATTAATTTTCTTGGCCATTGTAAAGCACTTTGAATTACTTTGTGTATGAAATGCACTATATAAATATACTTGTCTTGCCTCGTGAGGCTTCACCTCACCATCACTACTGTGTGTCACTTAAGTCTCAAGTAATGAACCACATTTTGAATAAAGTGTCAAAGCTTCAACAAAGCCTCAGTCAGCCATCACTAGCTTCAGGCTTCAAGAAGCTTCATCTCGCTGCTACCACCACTGGCCCTGACTGTGAGGCTGGCTGTGAATTTATGCTCCAGTTGTGTTGCTTGCTGCAGTTTGAATGGATGAAGGTGGAAAGAACTGGGTGGTGGTTCAATCAAGTATGGCAAGTGGGGAGAACAAGAGCTGGAGAGCAGGCCTGGAGCTCCAGGC